>NW_017803013.1:391871-415980 GCF_001625305.1 Branchiostoma belcheri
GGAAAATTTTGAAAAATGAACCTCCTAAAATGGCATTTCGTGCGATTTTTGAGAGGATTTCCAAGAAAAAAAATCAGAGATAAATTTTATTCAATGACAAAGGGAGCAGTTTTTCTACGATTCCAGTCCATCTTTTCAAGAAAAATCTTGGACCTTTACATAAAAAGTGGACCTTTACATAAAAAGTGGACCAAAAAGTGGACCTTTACATAAAAAGTGGACCAACAAGTGGACCTTTGAGCCTTGTGGGGGGGTTCTTCCGAACCCCCCGAACCCCCCCTGGCTACGGGCATGATGTCTTTATTATTACAAAAAATTCTCTGTCTCTAATCAAGGCTCCTTAATTACCAGCTCCTTACTCTAACAGAACTCTGATATAAGGCTTGATAGAGCTACATGCCACATACATGTATTCCTGTCCTTAGTACCAGTGTTTAATTGAAGTAGAACAATTATAGGTACATCAAGGAGCAGATGTCCATCTACACTTCCAAAATAGGTCATTTGTATGTATGGTGGCAGGCACAGTCGGGCTGATTGCTCCAGCACTGAGGAAGTGTGTAGCTCTCAGTCAGACCTTTGAGGATATTGCTGGATTTGTTAGGCCTGTCTGAGCCTGTAGAGTAGTCCCTGGCTGCAAGGTGATTTGTGGAACAGCCAGTCATTAAGGCGATATGGATCGTCCATGTTTTCCATAGCAATCAAAGTCTGATTATTTGCCAGATATTTTGGTACTTTATCAGCTAGAGTGTTTCAACACTGACAAAATTGACAGGGTGGTAAGAGGAGACGTACTCAAAAGTTATATGAGAAGTAAACAAACATGTCTTTCAAAATTTACTCCTGACACTATCTTGGGACATTAATTCCCCTGCAATTAAGCAATGGAGAAAATTGTTAAGGCCTTTATCAAATTGTTCTTTATGATATGACATCTTTCTGATATGACCATGTTTCAAGCTTTTACTTTTTGTCGTATTTGTGATTTATCTTCCTGACATAGTTAATTTCATAATTATGTCAAATAATGCCATATTGTAATGCTATAACATCTTCACCAGATATGTTTGTTTAATTTTCTTTGATATTCGTGCGAAATCTAATTTCACTCAACTATATGTTTGCCTCAAATTGAGAAATACCGGGTTAAGAGGAATGCCACGGTTGTCCAATTTAGCCCACTCTAATTACATGGACTATTCCCCAGTGAACCTCAATCAATACATGGAATTTGGATCTTGTCAGGCAGCCAGACTTGTTTATATGAAGGTCTAAGATTACAGGGATGTGCTGCGTCATTAGTGGTCTGTGAGGATAATGAGGGCTGGGATAGTTGAACCTGGAGCTGGATTACTAGAATAGCAATCCTAGACTTCTGAATTTGTTTTGGATAACACATTGTTCAGCAGATACTGCCGGTTGAGTTCAGATTCACAAGCCTGACATTAATGTTTTATCAAAGCAACTCAGTTGTTATCATGGAATTTTATACATTTGCAGGTTACTAGATATAGAATTTGCAGCAAACATAATTTTCTATTTCAGTCTTTATCTTTATGCGAAACCCATCACCATGTACAATGTTATTCATTTATTTATTTGTTTTAGTTGTAATTTGCATTTGGACATGGATTTACCATATTATCATTATTCTTACCAATTTTTGGGTTAGTAAACATTCATTTAGCTCTAGACCACTCTGTCACTGTCATTTAATAACTGGCCAGAAGAGTAGCATCAACAAAAACAGGGTCTGCTGGGGCCCATCATTCATTATTTAAGGACTGGTGGATTTATTTCCTCAATAGTGCAATGATTTTAGAGTTAATATTTAATCAACCTTTTATTTGCAGGTTTAGCATATTTCTCATGAAGGGTGAAGGTATCTATCCAGTTTAGACCAGTGACTTCTGCCTGGAGAAAAAATATTTCCTCCTTTCCAACAACTCAAAAGTTGTAGTGATGCATGGGTTACACACATTGGCATTGAAAATCAGCTTGGCATGTGACCATTGTGGGCTGAATGTAATGGTCTTGAACATCCTGTATAACATTTATGGCAAAAATGCTGCTATATGTTATGCCTTTGCTGTGATGGTGAATTATTGTGAAAGTAACACTTACTTCCATCTGCCTGGATTATTTCCAGTTTTCTTGTGTACCTGTGTGGCAATGTGCTTTCTAGTGATAAGTGACCAGGTTTTAAGTTCCATCATAGTAACTGGGTTTGGCCAACAGTCTAGACGCAGAATTTCACTTGGGAGGCACCATAAAGTAAACCTTCATTTCCGGTGGTCTAGGGAGATCATGAATTTGTTAAATTTCTTCCTGCAATACCAATAGGATTTTGCATGATGGTCATGTTTTCATCAACCTATGTTTTAGTAAACATTTTGAAGATAGCTCAGAAAGTTACCCAGGGAGATGCATGATTAAGATGAGTCTGGACATAAAAAAGAAGCCCCCTCCAGCTTGCTTTTTAAACTGCAAATTACAATAATTAGTTGCAAGCAATGTAAATTTTGTGGAGGAGACTCTGGCACCCATCAGAACACAGTATCATTATCAGTCAGAAAGTAGTATTTCAATATACTAGAATAAAGCTGACCACGGAATTAGTATTCAAACTGCATGCTGTGCTCTTGCATGACATAACATTTATTATTTTATAGCTATAAATTAAGCTGTTAATTTTTGCTGAGAGTCAGGACTTCAGTTAACTTGCACTAATTGAAACAGATGTTGTTCAAATGGCGTCTTGCAAGCTTTAATGAAAATCCATGTGGTGACATTTAACAATAGGTTGTCTCTGGCAGGGAGAACATCAAACCTTTGGAGCATAACGAGAGGTCTGCTGTAAAGGGATGTTATCTTAAACCAGCCCAGACAAGTCAGTGAATCAACCCACGGCCCAATATTGTAACAGCATGTTTGCACAAAGCTGACCACATCAAATTTTCCTCTCAAATGTCAAACCGACATGTTATGTATTGGAGATCCACATTTTGAAAGGACTTAATGGCTTCTTACGTTTTCCTTTTGTTTTAAATATTGCCATGTTGTAATTTCTAAGTTTTCTAGAACACTTTATGATTTTCTTGCAGTTGTAGAATTAGTCAAATGATTTATCCTTTCTTACTAATCTAAGGTCTGACATTTGGTGATCAATTATGGTTAATTTAACCATTGTCACTCGTCATACTAGTACATTGTACATGTGTTACATGTAGTTTATAATTATTGGTTCATGTAGAAAACACATGCATGGCAGATGAATCAGAGAGTCTGCCATGAGTCTTCTGGGTATGTAAGCTGTCTTATTGTCAGGAAATGCACAACTCTTACACATTGGTAGACTAAACAGTGTTATCAGTCAGGAAGTGAAACCAGTTCGTAGTTTGTTGACATTGGACTGTTATATGATAATAGAATTAGCTGACTGTTTGATAAAAGAGGTATTCTGTCATATATGCAGGTGAGTCATTCTTACTATTCCTTAGTTATCTATCTTTACCAGACAGATAACTAAGAAGAAGAAAAAAAAGAGAATCCATTGTGACAGTCAAGCTATTATAATATTAAGGCTTTACACGCCCTTTTAAAAAAATGCGATATTGTATAAGGTTAATATGCTTGGTATATGTTTTATGTCAAACAAGAGACCGACATACACTCTGCCGTGCATTTCTTTTCTCACAAATCTATCTGTCCCCACCTGTCAGAAAAGTGGAACACTCCCAGTGCCATGTGTGGAGTGATGACAATATTCCTGATGAAAAGGGGATTCAAGCTGTTGCCTCCAATATAAAGCAAATGACAGGCTTGAAGTCTAATAGTGATATTTACAGGCAGGCAGTGGGCCCAAGCTTTATTATGTGACTCTCGTCCAAGTAAGGCTGGCATGAAATTACCACCTGTTCCTGATTTGAGCTCCATGTTCTATAGTTGGGATTTATTATGTGCGTTTTATAGCAACTATGGCAGGCTAGGTTGTTATTCTCATATTGAGCATGGACGAATGTATATAACAGCCAGCAGGATAGCCATAAACAGTCACACAGTCAGAAACACATGCAAAAATTGTGTTTTTATTCCGTACACAGATATAATGGTGAATAAAATTCTGAATGTCTTCTAGTTCTACGGATACAATTCTTTGTTCATTACTAAGTATCGTCTAAATTGCAGCTCAGGTTGCATTTTATCACAGTGTCAGGAGAAGAACAATATATCCCAAATTATATTCAAGTTTTTGTCCCATATCTTACTGGCTGGCCTAGTTCCTCCCAGGAGTCATGTTTTACAAATACTGGGTAGTGTGAACGTGACTAAGTTAAGTATGGTAGAAGTTATAGGGAAGTAGGTGTATGCATGATGCAGTTACACAGGTATCTGCAAACAGGTGGGCCCAGTCCTTTCACTTGACAAGGTACAGGACGTGCCACACCTGTTAAAGTGTTTACATATGGGTAGACTGTGCCTGGTACAGCCAGCACCGCTGCAGACAACAAGGTAAGTATTCCTACCCTAGCTATCTTTCACTGTCTTTGTCCAGAAGAAATGAAATCTTGAATGGCATGATTTGTGTATGGTTTGGAATTGTGAAGGTTATTAATATTATTTGTTTGACAATCACAATGTGTAATAAATGTATCAAACTTGCCTCCATGTATATTTGACCATATGGAATTCAATGATAAGATTTGTAGCATTTTGTTTTGAGCACACACAATAGTTCAAATAATCAAACAGATAGGAAATGTTTATATAATACTTAACTGACCTCATTATTTTATTCTTATTGCTACATTTATCTACATTTTCCTGTGCATTCTTATTTGAATTCCTTCTTATTGGTTTGTCTCACTCAGCCTATTAAAACTGAATCAAGTTGTGGTTCTTTTCTTGTAATGATTTAAGTTGAGTACCTGAAGCAAACAATTAATAGATAAAAATATGTGGGTCCAGTGTGTCCCTTAAGCTTGAATCAACTCCTCTGATATGTGTATAGCCTGACCTGGTATTCACACTAATTTAACTATAATTATCATGGTGAATTAGGTATATCTTGTAGGATCATATTCCATGTTAATGTAGAATATATGTATACTTTTGTCTTGTGCATGAAGAATTTCCAATTAAGCTTATATTATGAATATAATACAAACTCTTGTTAAGAAAATCAGTGTCCTTTATTGTGCCTAAAAGCTGATGTGGCATTCTTTATTGGAGGTCAATAGATTAACATGTTGGGAAAAGAGGCCTCAATTTGCCAGCTTGCATTATGTAAACAGGTGTATTTTACTGCATTTACAGCAAACATTCTTGTCAGATATCAAAGTCTCAAAGCAGATTCCATTATTACGATGCAGATAGCGTTTCCTTTCTAATGGAATGTTGATTACACGGGCCTGGACTCTCAAATTACAGTCATCACACATATCTGGAAATTGATTTTCTGTGTTAGGAAGTTACATGGCATCAATCTTGCATAAATTCATACTTAGGCTGCATTTATGAAGTGGCTGTGGAATTTGGTGGTGCTGCAAGTTGTCTCCAGTACCAATCTCCTCAGACCAAAACCACATCACCTCAGATGAATAGAGTGATCCAGATATAAAATTTCATATTCACCTCAGAGAATTTCATTGCCTCCAGACCATATTCCTATGTATTACACTGAAGCATTTCCTGGAAGTCTCATTACCAGTGGGAATGTGGGAGGAAAGTTGGAGATGCAGGCTGTGGAATGAGGAAGGTCATAGTCTGATAGTTTCAGCTTAGCTGTGCAGATATAACTCAATCATGCATCTACCAATGTGAAGTAACAACCTACAGTTACATAGTATTTTTACCAATGTAAAGGAACAAACTAGAGTTACCAATGTGAACGAACAATCTAGAATTGTGATATTGTGACTTTGATAGTGTTTTTATCATGGCAATAGAAGTTACAATATTTTAATGGGTAAGATTTACTTTGTTGAAATAAATTGAGACTCTTTGAAATTACTTTTTTATTAACTTTAATGAAAATGACATTTATGTTTGATCACTAATGCATATGTTACATTTTACATATTGGCAAAGAGAAAATCACATCAGGCTATAGCATTAGCTCCCAGCTGTTATAAAATTGCGGCCAAGAGGGCAACCTTTCCCAAAAAACTTCTCAAGGGATGAAGCCATAATACTAATAGCAGTAATAAAAGCTTACATCACAACATGTGTCTACGTATATGCGGTATGCCACTAAATATCTTAGGCTGCTGTTGGAGCAAGTACTAGTAAAGAGGAATAGGTAAAAGGAAGTCAGAGCTTTTAGATTCCTACATTATTCATTGTGTACAAGCCTTTAGTTCCATCTTTTGACAGCTTTGATAGGTGCAGAGCATAGATGTGCAGCTTAGATTGATGATCAAGAACTGCTGGCCAGAAAATGAGTGCTTACAGCAAGTAAGCCATTCAGGGACCCAATTTTCACCTGGGTGAGTTTCACGGCAAATGGAGTGATGAAGATGATCAGCAGTGATGGGGGTTGCCATGGTAACACCACGGAGGACCCTCCATTAGGAAGGTGTGCTGTACACTTGGGCATACTTCTCGCGGCATCTTTGCACTTCAGTGGTCCCTAAAGGTACATGTATAAAAGTTATGTCAATAGAATCTACTGTAACAGTTGTATATACAGTCAAACCATTAACAAGATTTTATCCACTGACTATGTACGCATGCATTATGTATCAAATAGCGCTCATAGCATCAAATTTACCTTTTATTAGTATGCTCTGCTGTGTTGAATAGCAACAACTATTGAAAAATGGTGTGCCATTTGTCTGCCCCAGTAGTGCATCTTACTGGCGTCCTGAAACCTGGGTTATTAGGAATGAGCTGTCAACCTGTTCCGTATGGTGAATTGTCTCCAACTAGATAATAACTATATTAATCTTCCTACATTCAGAGTCAATGTAGGAGATGTCAAAGGGAATATAGAGCAACATAATGTATGATTGTAACTTACATCTTGCTTGTCCAAGATTTTTTACCTTCATGTGGAGGTTTTGTCTGCAGTCCTTGTGTGTGTTTGCTTGTGTGTCCAAATTTGGTTAGCGAGGGTAAAGTGATGGTGAAAAGCATTAGGCAATCAGAGATGGCAGGCTTCACTCCCTCGAGCTATACTGATGCACATAGCCTACTATTACTTTTCTCCAGGTTGTGATGTTGTGTTCTTCTCATCAGGATGGAATAAACTGTGAAAGCTGTGTATCCTGCAAAATCTTTGTATACATGATGTACCAACCATGGGGCACCCCATTATTCCATCATCATGATCATAGATTGTAAGATGAAGTTTGCCATACAAACTTGATTTTATGTATGACATTGGTATCTACATATTCCTAATGGTATTGCAACTGATTTTGGTCTGTTTCCAAGAAAAGCACTGACAGCAAATTGAACTGACTGTACAACAATGCTCATACCATCAATGGTAACAAATTGCAGCTATCATAAATCAAAAACAGTCCTTTGATCTAGTTTGAAAACACAGATTCAGAAAATGTTTCCTAATTTTCAAGAAACTGAGGAAAAGTAAAACACCCCATTGCAAAACAGGTTTTGTGGTCTCTTGTCAGAAGACAGCATCCATTGAGTCAAGTTTGTGCAGCCTCAGGTAGCAATTTATCATATTGTGCCAAGCACTCTTTCCATACCTTGCTGCAAGGAAAAATGACAACATCTTCTATAAGAAGCAGTGGTGATCATTCCCTGAAGCAGGCTGAGAGATGGCATGATGAATAGCTCTAGCCGTATCCTGACTGATTTTCTGACTTTGTCGCTGTCTTGACTAAGTTCCAATAATGATAAATCACATGCTTCAGTTCTTTGATAGCTTCTTCAAAAAGGTCTTAAAAACACCAAGGATTTCAGCTGTAGGATTCAGCTTTATATCAGTATCCAGTCCATAAAAGAAGACTTAAATTTACACAGTGTGATATGATGAATTTTGATATAGAATTATGATGTACGTGTACAGGATTAGAATCAACACAGTGACAGCATGTTCTTGTTTTGGATATCTGCACAGTATAAAGATAAGGACCAGCAAAAGGATGTGATGTCGTAAAGAAGAGGATTATAGTTGCACATGTTTCCAGATTCATGTCTTACCAGGGGATTTGCAGGCTTTGTGCTTGTAGTCACGGCATAATTCATCTTTTACTGCACAGGCTTTCCTTGGGAATGGTTGACATTTTGACTGAAGGAAGCCTGATATGACATTTTGATATGTGATACATGTACAAAAATCAGGTTTACAGACACATTCTAATTCTAGCATTCGATTTTGTAACAGTGTCAGTCTTTTTAGTACATACTATTAGGTTAATACAAAAAAGCCGCAGCAGCCAGCAGGTTGTCCCAATACAGAGGTGGTCACTACTGCAGATTTGATAGTATTATTTACCCCCAGACTCAAAATGATTACAATTCATATTTATGCATTGGAGGTAAATCACATCTCCCAAAACCAGTGATTAAAACAAGCTTATCGATCAAGTGAGGCTTAAAGTGAATTACGATCCAATCCAGCAGCTTTTCTGCTACACGCAATGAACATAATTGTTTGAAAGAGGATATAAGTTGATTGAAAGCTACATAATTGGATCATTTTTCATAAGTATGTATCATTGTGATAGGGAATTATGTTAGCTCTTCTATCAAATCCATAACCTTAATATTGAATAATGCCTGAGAGTGAGGCTCTGCTTTGTCTCCAAATTTATTCAATCAAAGTATAAAAAGCTATTATTTTATGACCTCTTTAATGACATCATGGACATGGACAATAACCATCTCATCCATATGATAAATTTTCATGACAGTTTGAGTCTATGACCCACATTTCCTTATTACATTATGCTGCATAGGCAGATCAAAAGTAATGTCTAACTGCTGCATGTAGGTTTTGTATGGTAAGTTCATTCTAATTTTACAATTACAATAAAGCTGATATACATTTCATCTTTCACCAGGTGAACACCATGGCAGTGCAGGAGGTACAAGGGAACCTGTCTGCTCTGTTTGTGTATACCATAGGATGTTTTCTTCTGATTGCTGCTCCTACAACTAGTCAGATTCTTATCAACGAGGTAAATGCAAACAGTCCTGGAGACAACAATCTGGACTTTATAGAGTTGACTGATGGTGGGAGAGGGAACACATCACTTGACAACCTAGTTCTGGTTCTGTATGATGGGGCAACAGATACAGCGTATGGAGCATGGGACTTGAGCAGCTATAGGACCAACCAGCAAGGCTTGTTTGTCATCGGCTCCAGTTTGATTATCCCTACCCCAGACTTGCCTCTGGGTAGTGCTGGACATTTCCTTCATCGTGGGATAAGTGCTGCTGTGTTGTATAGAAGAGATGGAAGAAACTTTACAGAAGGGATGCCCATCCAGACTGACAATGTTGAAGATGTGTTGGTTTATGGGGAAGAGGCTGGCCATGACAGGGAACTGACCAATAGCTTAGCACCAGGACAACTAGCTGCACACGAGGACCCAGGACATTCCATAGGGGACGAGTCTCTGAGTAGATGCTGTAACTACCGAGCTGTGTCACTGTCAGCTTTCACCCTCACCACACCCACACCCGGTGCACCAAACCAGTGTGGGTTTCCCTGTGTCATCATCAATGAGATCAACGTTGACCAGCCAGGGACCAGTAGAGACACAACAGAATTTGTTGAGCTGTATGACACAGGAATGGGGAACCAGTCATTGGATGGGCTAACACTGGTGTTTTACAATGGAGGGAAGGATACAGCATACAACACAATAGACCTGGGAGGCTACCGTACCAACAGCTATGGGTACTTTGTTATAGGATCTCAAAACATTCCAAATGCAGACATTGTCTTGGGAAGAAGAAACTTGATCCAAAATGGCCCGGATGCTATAGCTCTGTACCATTCCTCTGCCTCCGGATTTCCACAAGGTTCCTACATCAGGAACAACAAGTTAGTCGATGCTGTTGTTTACGGTACAGACGACGACGTTGACACTGAGCTACTGAGGATTCTGTTGCCGGGGCAACCACAGCTGAACGAGAGCCCCGGATCTGGAGAGGTGGACCTCTCCCTGAGCCGATGCTCCTGCTGTGCTCGGAGAGATGTTTCCTCCTTCGGGCAGGCAGTTCCCAGCCCTGGTTCTCCTAACCAGAACTGCTCCTTCAGAAACGAGACGTTTGTAGACAGTACAACAGCACATCAGCAGGAGGTACGTGTCAACGAACTGAGCGCCGGACAGGTGGGGCGGGAGTGGCTGGAACTGTTTGATGGTGGTCATGGTAACCTGGCACTAGACAACATGGTGGTGGTTCTGTACAGTGGACGCAATAACAGGTCAGGCTTTAACACATTCTTTTCATATTACATGTATGTGTACATTTTCTTCACCCTTCTTTGACCAATAGAAAAGTCCCATAACCAACAGAAATTGAACGTCCAGATTGTACGTTGCTTGCCAGGATTGGCTTACAGGTTATAATCTAATTTGGATGTGCTTTAAACCTTCAATGTTTGTTGAGAGGAAGAATGTTCTGGAATTCCCTAGGAAGTTAGATTTTGTGTAAAAATTATTATTATGAGTCTAGTGCATTCATATATGGCATGTATTGCTGGTAATTGCTGGTCGTGCTTTACTCAACAGTTCTTACTACAGTATTGAGCTGACTGGCAACAGGACAGACAGGAACGGGTACCTCCTGATTGGTTCTCAAGCTGTGACTCCACCTCCCCACATAGTGATTGACAGTTCAGCTTGGTTTCTGAACAGTGCTGGTGCTGTAGCCCTTTACCATGGCAAAAGGTACAAGACCTATTATTACAGTTTTGTCCTCATGATAGCAATAACACTAAATGATTGAGTAGGAATGAACACAATTCTGATTATGTATATGAATTGCTACAAAACATGTCACACTTAATTCACCGGCTGAGGTGTAAAATTTCATTGCTATCATCCAAACTATCTGATATTGAATGTTATAAGGTCTATTAGGTATAATAGCTGATACACAACCTTCCTTGTCAATGTTTGCATGGAAAGAAGCTATTTTGTTCTTATTTGTTATTCAGACAGGGAGATTTCTATGTAGGCAGTAATGTAACTACAGAAGGGCTAGTGGATGCTGTGGTGTATGGGACTAGGGACGTGGATGGACTTCTGAACATTTTGACACCTGAGCAACCAGCTATCACAGCAGATACAGGTAAGAATCTAATACGTGGCTTGTGTATGTTTGAATTAATGGTCTGTATTTTCTGTTGACTACCGTAATCAACATCCATGTGTTGTGAGCTTTCTCCATAAATATGTCACCCTCCTATTGATATTCTAAAGCCTTCCCTTTTTAGTTTGAATCTCTTGCCAACTTAGCTTCCTGTACTCCATCTACTGTGCTTTCTGGTCTGTGCACACTATGTAGAAACTTCAATGTGTTGAGCATGATTTAGTTAACCAACCCTCGTCTATCTATGGTGTGCCATCGTATGACTTTTATCACTGTCCTTGGTGCTGAATGGCATTCATCCCAGACCACATTTTCTCCATTATACTTATCTAGCACCACGACCATGTATTGAAGAACATTTGATCCCTGGTTTTGACAGCAGTCTCCAGAGCTTCTTAACATTAGACTTCAGCACTGTAGTGCTTCCCTGTCCTTGGTGCTGAATTACATCCCTGTCCTTGGTGCTGAATTACATCTTCACTAACAACATTACTCCTGTCACACACATCTGTACACAGCTTGCTTCCCCTAGTTTGGCTCATGGCCAAACCTTATCCCTGTGGTTCCTTGTACAGTACAACAACCACTTTAAGGGGTTAAATGACTGCTAATTTTACATATGAATAGTGTTGCAACTGTAATTAGTTTCATCCATCTTACCCAGTACAAATGAGCAGTTGTACCCAAAGGAGTATGTAGGATAGATCCACAATCACAGCTGCACTGTGTAATTTATCTGCTCCTGTCCTAATTCTAGTTGACTTCAAAGGCTACTTGCATTCCCTATCTGTAGAGGGGAGTGAGGACTAGAGCAAACTGGAGTGAAAATAATGAATTCTACTAGGATAACACTGGTCCAGATCACCCTTGTTCTTCTATCTTTCTGTATATTTAGTCTTTTGAGCACTATATGCAGAAAAGCAGTGACTACAATAGCACAGAAATCCTGTGATCTCGTTTGATGATGCATCACTTTGCCCCATAGATGGTATAAAATGTTGAGCTGCGTTAACTCTGTCCCAATCAGTATGCCAACTTTTCCCGTTTCAGGAAATACTGTTGACACCATTGCCCGCTGCTTTTCCCAGCACCACTTCAGCCTGGTGTCCTTTACACCTGGTGCCATTCCCACACCTGCAGCACCAAACAGCTGCCCTTTTCCTCCTCTGGTTATCAACGAGTTAAAGCTCCTCCCTGAGAACACAGAGTACATTGAGATATCCAGCCAGGGGAGACCTTACTTCCCATTACAGAGCATAGTGGTGGTGTTTTATAGTGCTGATGGCTTGTCGTACAAGTCTATTGGAATAGATAAGGCCAGGACAGATGAGAATGGCTTCTACCTGATTGGGAGCACAGGAATGACTCCACAGCCTGACTTCACAGTGCAGCCACCTGCCTCTGGCTTCATCAAGGTAAAGAATGTGGTTTATTGTTTATTTCTACACATACACACCTTTTTACAAAGTCGTAGAAGTACAAGTTATTGTTAGTGCAGACACTAGCTAAACAGTGTAGCAAACCAATGAAGCCCAGGAACAATAACAAAGACAAGCTATACTAATTGAATTTACACATTGCTGACTCACAGCAAAATCTGTTCCTTTATTGAAGTGTGATGATTCAGGATGAATAATGACAACTCACCCTTTGCATTGTCCACAATCACATTACATCAGGAGAAACTTTAGATTTTCCATTTGATTGCTGCAGTCATTTTATTATGTAGGAAATTATGTATGTCAATGTGTTTGCATAAATCCAGTAGTGTTAGATTCTAGGGTATTGGTAACACAGATACTTCATTAATATATGAGATACCAATTAGATTTTCATCGTAGATACTTGACATGAAGATGGATATAACAGCATGCATCTTTACCAGGGATATTGTACATAAAGCACATCATAAATATTCAGTACAGTAGTCGATATTTCAGTCTTGAAAACAAGGGCAATCATGATGCAATATTCAAGTATTCAAGTGTGCCAGGGAAGTCCATTTACTCTAGTCTGCTTGTTAGGAAAATGGCTGCCTGCACAATTGGGTCAAGGACATTGAAAGCCTGTCTACACTTTAAGGTTGATGACAATATGGAAGTTTGTACAATCCTTTTATATAGGGCTTGACGTGCTTTTTTCTGCATACCTGCTATGGTGCAGGTAATGTGCAAAATTACCAACACTAGACAAACTATACCTGCACTACTCTGCTGGATGAGTAGATATAGATTAGACTGAGAACTATTAGAGAATACATTTCAATTCTTTATTTTAGCATGTCTGGGTAGTATAGTTTCATACAGCAAATATATATCCATTATCCACATATACATATTTATATCCAATAAAGAACTGGTGCACTTTATATGCAGGTAAACCGCAGAAATGCCTAATACACCTGCACTAATCTCTGTGTGCAGGTGGTATTTCAAGTCCTACATTATGTCTGCTCCTTACAGAATGGTCCAAATGCAGTAGCGCTGTATCAGGGTCGGAGGACGAGTTTCCTACGTGGTACCTTGGTGACAAATGCCAGCCTAATCGATGCTCTGGTGTACAGCTCAGATCACAACACTTCCCTTCACAACCTGACAGATGTTTTAACACCTGGGAGGAACCAAGTGGTCGTGAATCTTCCATGGCATAGGAACGGCAGGGCCATCTCAAGGTGTGGTGGAGGGAATAGGTGAGTGTTGTTCACATTACCAACATCCAGAATAAAATCAGTTGGCTCCTAAACTGCCTATTAGAAATATGTGCCTGATACAGTAGTGAGGATGGCCTGCAAATGTACATCAAAATCTGACAAATATCTTCAAACAAAGTCTTCTCAACATTTTAAGGGCTGCTAGCCTGTATTTGATACTGTCCTGTCAGTCAGTATGTACATAGATTGTATGATGTGCATAGATCATATGATGTAAAGATTGTCCCCCCCTCCCCATCACCCTTACCATGATGCTGTTGTTCCTCTCCTGAAGTGCGGTGTATGTGTCAGTCTGCTCAACTCCCATGGATGTGAACTTCTGCTCCTTTCCTGACAACTTGACCTTGATCATCAATGAAGTTAACATTGATACCAACAACAGCACAGGAAGTCAGGACTTCATAGAGTTGTGGGATGGAGGAGTAGGCAACACTCCACTAGGTAAGGTTTTATTTCATTGCATTAGCTGGTGCTGGAGAGACCCCTTTCTGCCATTGGCAATACTGCAGGGCCAGTCTGCCCATTACATTATCTCATAAAAAGCACAGCTGATTTATGATATGATATTAAGTTTCATTGCAATTTGAACTGCAGCCTGATTTGTTTAATCAGTAGATCCATTTTGTCCTGAATCCGTCGAAAAGTTTCTGTCATCAGTACCAGTATTTTTATCTAATGATCTCAAGCTGATTAATGGATACTAACAATGCCTCTATATCCCACTGTAACACTGTAACAGATGGTGTAGTAGTTTTCCTGTATGGAAGTCATGATGGGACTGTGTACAAGTCCTTCAGTCTGCTGGGTTACACTACAGACAACCTGGGATACTTTGTGATTGGGACAACAGCTCTCAGCCCAACTCCTCAGATGGTTGTGCCAGAAGGTACAGGCATTTTGGTCTTCCCAGGAGCTTGACATACAAGTAGTTAGTAATACATACAATGTCAGATACATGTTTAATTTTCAAAGAGACTTACACTTTCCTGTGATACAAGTCAAAAGAACTGTATGTATAGGAAAGTTAAAAAGTGCAAATAGCTATTCAAAAAAGAAAGGAAGGTAAAATGTGATTGACCTGGACCAGTCATTAAGCACATTGATTTTGTAACATAAAATTTGTACCGGCAAGTGTGTAAAAGGTAGACCATGAACCTTAGACAAGGCTGATGTTTAACTTAAATGTTTAAATGACCACTGTTTGACTTTTCTAGCTCCAGACCAAGAAGAAGGTCCTGCCAGTACTGCTGGTTTCATTCAGCATGGTTCTGGTGCAGTGGCCCTGCATGATCATGTGGGCACCATGCCAGTTGGTATGACAGCCACCAGCACCAGTCTGGTTGATGCTGTGGTCTATGGTACTCAGGACCAGCCTGCACAAGGGCTACTAGATGTGCTCACTCCAGGTAAAATGTTGATGCCTTTTGCTGTAACTTGCAGCCCATAACTTTTATTATGGATTTCATTACCATTATTATCAGCCTTACTCTTTCAGTACTTTGAACATGAATCTAAGGACATTAACAGTATTTTATTTACAGTATTTTTTTAATCCTCTTTTGAGCCTTGTGGTTCTTAGGGCATTAGTTCTGTTTGCACCCATTGTGGGGGCTGCATCCAGAGCATTAGGATTAGACAGTTGCAAGATACTATTCTTTCCTTCATATGTATCATAGATATAAAGAAAAGGAGACTGCTTGTATAGGAAAAGGAGATGTGCTTATACAGTAATCTTGACCCTTTCCAGGTCAACCTCAGCTGGATGTGCCAGTTTCCTCAGCAGGTGTCTTCAGTATCAGCAGGTGTGAAGGAAGCTGTTGTGTAAGGCTCAACTCGACATCCTTCAGTCTGGCCCCTCCCACTCCACACATGGCAAATAACTGTACAGCCTCACGCTCATCTCCAACTGGCTCTCCTGTAGCAACAGAACCTTGGACAAGACCATGTAAGTGTGATTCTGGTTTAGATGTAACTTGTTCACATGATGTTGTCTCCTTAAACTGCAAATAGCTGCTCAGCAGCTAGGAGGCTCTGTGCTTTAGAGCTGACCCTTTCATAACTCCAGTGGTTCATAATTAATGTGGCATGCTAAAGGTTTAGATTTTAATCATGGTGGATCCTTTGGTACATGTAGTTTTTCTTTTTATAGGGACTAAAGGCTGATAGTCCTATTGCCCTAAGGTCCATTTGATGTCTGTTCTTTCACAACAACTAAGTCAGCACCAAGGAGAAGATCAATTATCCTGTTAGAGAGATGCACGCTATTGATTTGCTGCTGTTTTTGGAGGGAAAATAAGTTGTAACTTGGCCATCTCTGTGTGATCAGAGTCTACATAGTTTGAGGAAACAAAATGTGATGAAGAATATTTCCTATTCACTTCATACATGCAGGTGTGACCAACAACTGCTCTCTCCCAACAGTAACTAATGCCACAACAGCAGTCCTGCCCTTCAGTGAAACTAGCACAGCATCACCTAGCACTACCAATGCTACCACTCTCCCAGCTACTGCAAGTACTACCAACCAAACTAGTCCAATTCCCAGTACTGCCAACAACTCAACCTCCACAAGTACCAGCAACTACCAACCTACTACAAGTACCACCATACACCCAAGTGGTACAAATGCTACTGTCCAACCAATGACTCCAACAGCCAGTACTACTGTCAACTCAACGATTACGAGCAATGCTATCCAACCTACTACAAGTACAACTACCACCATGTATCCAACCACTACAAATCTCTCAAATACCCCCTCTGCTGCACCTGCGACAACTAATGCAGGAACTGTTGCATGGCCCACACTGCCTCCGAATGCTCCCCAAATCATCATCAATGAATTGAATGCAGACTCGCCCAGAGCTGATGTCCAGGAGTTCCTGGAACTGTTTGACCTTGGAGCTGGAAGTTCCTCACTGGATGGATATTCTCTGGTGTTCTACAATGGAGAATCAGGGGTGTCGTATGAGACAGTAGACCTCACAGGACATAGGTTTGTCATCATGTTTTTCATGCATGCATGATTCATTAGATACTTTTCTCATCAGAAAAAAAAAATCTACAGTGTTACAGTATTTCTTGGTTACACATCAAGTCCACTTCTTTTCTTCAAAACAGAACAAACCAGTGGGGATATTTCACTGTTGGCAGCAGCAGAGTTTCACCGACTCCAGACATCATCATAGACTTCAACTTCATCCAGAATGGTCCAGATGCAGTTGGTCTGTACTTTGCCCCAGTCGGTAACTTTCCCACTGGCTCAGCACCTACCACACAGGGTCTGGTGGACGTGGTCGTGTATGGAAGTGGAGAGGCAGATGCCAGGTCAGGATTGTGTGTGTGACTTGTTACCTTTTAATTTTTGGGTTCAAATGCAGCATAGCCTACAGCTGAGGCTACCCAGAACGCAGAGTAGTGTTGCTGACAAACAGGAAAATATACATATGTATGTATTGAATCACCATCTATCTTCTGATGAATCTCAAGGCACAGTAACAACTTTTCTGCAGACTATGTTAGAATATATCAGTCCACAAGCCTGGAAAATACACAGATTTGGTGTCTTAAACTGGATAGTTTTGCTGTCAATGCTACAGAAAATAGAAATGTATGAAGTTGCACAAGCAGTTACCCCCATAGCTTGCAGGTTCTTAATCAGGATGGTGCATTTCGTAGGTATCTACTGGACATTCTGGCTCCTGGACAGACAAAGATCCAGGAAGACAGCAGACATTTAAACAGAGATGAGACCATCTCCAGATGTCTGTCCAACAACACAGTGGACCTGTATGCCTTTGTACTCGGCACACCTTCACCTGGTAGGTACTTGGTGTTGTGTTATCAGTCAGGTAATATTATGAACATACCTGTATGTAGATTTTGTATGGTCATCAAATTTTTCACAACTTCTTGGAACATTGCCTTTGATCTCAGTGCCTTGGTCATTCTGTCCCTGAGCAGACCAGGAATAGTTCAAATTGCTCTCGTCTCTTCACACAGGCTCAAAGAATAACTGCACACTCCCCAACATTGTAATAAATGAGATCAACGCAGACGAGCAAGGCTTGGACAGGGCAGAGTTTGTGGAGCTTTACTCACCAGGAAGATCCTACACCCCTCTGGACGGCGTTGTCCTGGTCCTGTACAACGGTGATTCTGGGGGAACGTCCTACAACACCATCGACCTGCGCAACCACAGAACCGACGAGAATGGTTACTTTGTAATTGGTGGGCCAGATGTGCCCAACAGAGACATAACTATCATCCAGCATGTGGGGTTCATACAGAATGGCCCTGATGCGATGGCTCTCTACCGAGGATACGCCTCCCACTTCCCTTACCGGACACCTGTCACAGCAGAGAACATGATTGATGCAGTCGTGTACGGTAGAACTGATGAGCCGGGGGATCACCTCCTGCAGGTTCTGTTACCAGGACAACACCTGATTCAGGAGGATCAGGAATTCCAAGACGGAGATGAGAGTATAAGTCGTTGTCGATGCTGTGCCCCACTTCATGCTGCCTCCTTCAGACTTACTATCCCCACCCCAGGGGAGCCCAATGACTGTGTGTCACCCATACCTTCAGACCTGCCCACCCTGGTCATCAATGAGATCAACGTTGATATGAAGAACAAGGATGATGCAGAATTTGTAGAACTCAGAGGAGATGCAAATGCCAATGTTAGCGGCTTGTTGTTGGTTTTCTTCAGTGGCATAGATGGCAGGTCATATCTTACACTTGAACTTCATGGAACAACAGATTCAGATGGCTACTTCCTCATTGGTCACCCCAACAGGACCCCTCCTCCTGATGTTCCATTGCCTTCCAGACAAGGAGGAGTAATAAAGGTAATGCAAAACTATTGTCAGATTTGACCAAATGACTACCTTTCTGTTTGTTTCTTTAATGCCTAAAATCCTGCAACAGTGGTCGGATTTAAAAGAGGGAACCTGTCTGCACATTGTTGAATTTTACTCATGTTCTTATATGCAATCGAATTCCCTTAAAGGAAAAGAGTGTATTGAACATTTTCCAGAAAAGCCTAAAGACAAAATGAATTTCATAGGCTGGAATATTAGATGACAACAAATGAAAATGAAAGTTGCACTCTAACTTCTTTTGGATAATTCTGACAATAGCTGATAACAAGTTATCTACATTATACATGTGTTACTACATGACATTCTATAAATGTTGTAAACAGGAGCTAGCCAATGGTATTGGTCTATACTATGGAATCAAGGCACACTTCCCAATGAGGACAAACGTGACAGATAGAAACCTCCTGGATGCAGTAGTCTACACCACCAACAGGGGAGTCACCAGCCAGAGACTTCTGGACACACTCACACCTGGGCAGGACATTCTGGTGGAGGAGTACAGGTGAGAGAATGACTGTCACTGCAGAAAAGAGCTGTTATGATGTTGGATTAGCCTTGGTATGGATTCTTTTATTGCCAATGACAGGTGTATGAGGAAAGGACAATCATAGAAACATGACCATGAGTGCGGAAAGAAAGGCACATTTTCACACATTTATTTTTTCAATGTTCTGTATTTTACAGTTGATAAATATTAAGTTACCATGTTAAGATTACAATGTGTTAACTGCACATGTAAATTCTTCTTTGTAACTTCTAACCCTTTATTTCTGAGGACTCTTGCAGGTTTTCCCAGCTATACTGTATATATGTACAGAGTTAAACAACATAGACAATTTGAATGGTCTTTTTCAGCTACTTGGACAATGATGACTCCCTGAGTCGCTGCCAGTGCTGCTCCAGCACAAGAGAAAACGGCATGTATGTTCTGTCACCATCTTCACCAGGCAAAGTTAACATCTGCCCCAGCAAGCAACACTCCACAACCATCCAGGTCAAACTGGTTAATGCCAACTGCACTGTCTTCAAGAGGAACCTCACTTTGTTTGAGGAGCTGAAGAGAGTTGTGGCCAGTGGAGTGGAGACTCGTTGTCAGTGTGGATTTACTGTGGCCTACATTGCCGGTGAGAGGAAGTTTTAGAATGTTTAAGAATTGCCTTTACAAGTGACAGATAATGGATGTGAAGAATATGTGTGCTTTGCACCCTTTTACAAAATACATTTTACTTCTTTATTTCTTCTTGTACTGTGCTGAATAGAAGCATGCATGATTACAGATTATGATAAATGAAAAAATATGACTTCAGCCTGCTATTATCATTCATGTCTTATGATAATTCAACTGTTCTTGGTTAGATGCCGAGATCATATGTGGAAGTACAATCCTGAATGCCACCCTACAAGCAGTCACTGCCGAACAGCTGGAGTCCTTCAGACTGGGTTATGAGACGTTTGTGGACAAGGCAGCCTACCTGACTGTTGGGGAACAAACATACAGTGTGGAGCCATGCACATACAACTGTCTGCCAGTAACACGAAGAAAACCTCAAGGTCAGAAACACGTCAGGCTCTGTGCTAACTTTGACGTAACTCGCAAGTGTGTAGTTTTTGTAAGTTCGTAACTTTAATTCATAACCATTGCCAGATGATATTTAATATTTTTTTTATAATTTACAGGTTTGTCTCCTGGGGTAAAGGCAGCCATTGGTATTTGTTGCAGCCTAGCAGCCATTGTTCTTCTCTTGGGTGTTGTCTATGTGTGGAATAGAAGAAGGTGAGAATGAAATCTGTACATATTTAGTATATGTAAAGGAAAACCACTTTCCATTGTGTTTGAGAAAATTAAGGACTTACCGGGGGTACTTGCTTGGGTAGAGATATTCATGCACAAATATAGTTGCACTTACCATAAAAATGTGTTTGACTTTTCTTCCATTCAGCAAAGGAAAATCCAATCCTGAGTGGAGGGAGAGCTGGTCACTCAGCAACCCTGCGGAGCTGGCTCCAGCCTACAGCATTGCTAGTTTTGACAACCCTCTGTACGATGATGAATCTTCAGTCAGAAACTCTGGCTTCCTTTGAAACTACAGAAAGCTGCATTTTTTAAGCATTATCTTTATTAGAAGTCTGCCTGTGCTTTTCTGGTGCCAAATATGTTGTCATGTGTACTTGCAATATTAGAAAACATATCAAGCTTTGTAAATATCAGAAAACATATCACTACTTAATTGCTTTTCCTAATCATACTATGCATGTGTGCTCGATCAATGAAGCAAATAAATAGACCTGGGTATGACTATTTCCTGATGCACTGCAGTGTAGGTAGTATCAAGTATCAGGCAGACTAAAGCAAAAATATTTTATGCTCAGTGTTACCTTCCCAATTAATGATACAATAAAGTGTCATTGCTATTGACTGTTTTGTAAATTCAGATTCTTTGCTTGCAATGACAGGTGGGATGGTCTTCGCAATTAAGTCATGTAAATTGATGTGAGAAAGTTTTTAAGAGTTCAAATCTTACTATTTACAGATTTCATTCTCACCTTCTTCTTACTATTTTACCACCTGCTGAACTCACTCAAATGTAAACAAGATGTGAACATATATTTTTTGTCATCAGTCATGTCAGTGGGAAATTGTCTCGCCAGGACTGAATAGTCCATAATGATATTGAAAATGTATTTGCAATCCTACAGGGCATTATATGCAGCTTACCAAGATGAATTTACAGAGTGTTCATTTTGTAAGAATGTAAGGAGCTGAATATTTATCATTAACATTTGTTTTTTTCTAGGACATGAAGTGCACTAGAAAATGAATTATTTATGCCTCACCAAAGCTAGATGTTAGCCAATGTGTTTTAAAGAGCCAGTGTCTTAGTATCATTTTAAGTTGTCCTGTAATAGGCAAATGTGGTCTTAAAAGAGATATTCTGCAAAAATGTTCTATACATAATTGTGTGGACTTTACTATATTAATCATTCCTGTTCCTATCATTGCTTCTGAAGTAAGTGTATTCAGTCACCCTTCTTTGAAATGAAGGTAAACCAAAAGTTACATATTTTTTACCTATGCAATTACTTAACTTCCATTGTTGTTTTGTATCATAGTTGTTATATCAAAATGGTTCATAAGTTACATATCAATGATTAAAAGCTGTCTGTCATATCTGTAGTATGTACATGTAGTTAGTGTTTCAGAAATGTGTATATTGTAGTTTTTTGTGATGTGGATTTCCAAAACATGTTTCACTCAATGTAAACAAAACTAGTGAAAAGTTTACATTTTACTGAAGAAGTATTTGAATTGTTGGTGTAAAAATTTGACAGTGATATTTTTGGAAATTTATACTGTAATTTGTCTATGTGCAATATGTATGATCAAATAAAGAGCTGTTTTATGATATTAAAGACTGAGGTCATTTGAAATCAACAGATTTGTGTGTTTGATTGTACATTTCCTGTTCTATGATCTTCTATCTCTGATGCGTGAAAGTTTAGGTGAGGATTAACATTAGAATATTTTGCTCTTTGAATTCCTTCCCCAAAAAGACAGAAGGGTGATCAGTCTAGAGAAAAGACAACCCTTTATGGCATAGAAGCCGTTGACGTGTGACGTTTTTGCATTACATAATGCCTCATCATGGTTTAATCTCCTCCAGAATCCTCTGGGGTCTAAATTTGCCAGAGGAGTCAGGAAGCCAAAGTACTTGCAGCTGGCCTGCTATATTCATTTTGGACCCATGTTTGATAATTGTTGTGGTCAAGTGCAGTCATTCATATCTTTTGAAATTTCATTTTTCCAATTTGGCCTATTTTCCTGAATCATGAATCCCCATGTCCGTCGTATTGTTGCCTATGTAAGAAATTTAAAGACCTTGACCACCCCTATGGAATGGTAGCGTCCGAAAGCGTCACATGCCCTTCGGAAATTCAAAATTTGCATAAAACCAGCAGCATCCGTTCGCCAGCGGCTGTGCGCTAAACTTCCATTCCAGGACTTTAAACTTCATTTCATCGGCTTTGAGAATCTCCCGTAGGTTCAGGGAAAAAGTAAGGAAGCGTTTTGTCTCATCCTGGGTTGTGTTGTGTGGTGGGATTGAGACAAAGCGGGAGATTTTATCGTGTAGTTGGATGCAGGCGCAGATCGGTGTGCGGTAGGCTGCCTGAAAGTCGATACACACGTCGGTCAGCCGGCTGTACATGAACGCTGTGGTACCGATGAATATGGGTGTCTAGTCATTGTTGTCGTTGGAGCTAATCCCTGTGTTTGATACTGAAGAAGGAAGAAGTACCTGGAAGTATACAGAGGGAGTGATTTTGTGAAAAGGTGAGTGTGAATAGATATAAATCGTGCTTTTCGCACGCGAATTTTGCGTCTGGGGCAACTCGCCGCCATGTTTCTGTCCCAAGCGGTCGATCGTTCTGGTGAATGCAGCATTTGTTTCTTTTCTGTCACACATTTTGAGACAGACGGACTTGCATTGTTGACAATATATATGGTACTAGACTAGTTGGCTGTTCGGTCGATTGAAGTCCTTGCTGTTCCTCGACTTCACCAGAGATGTTCTAAATCTAAAATCTCCTGTTGTCGAAAATGCCCCCCTCCCAACTAGGCCAGAGATGTGGGAACCCTCTAAGGCGATGTAGTTAAAAATGTCTGGGTTTGGGAGGGGTTACGAATACGAGCCGATTTACTGTACTGTACATTCAGTTATGTGTCTGAAATCTCTATCTCTACCAGCCCACGTTCATGCCGCAGGTATGAATCATTACCTGTAGATATCAGCAGATCACTGCAAATTCCTCCACTGATTACACATACACAAGTGGGCACCGCAGACACCGGGGATAACCAGGGTGTGGTTGTATGTTTGTAACCGGTTCGGTGTTTATTCTTTCGATGGACTTTGCAACTCTCTACAGAGATACCCTATCTGTTGTCTTACTTTACTATGTATACAGCCAGAGACGAATCAGACCCAATTGTGTGAGGTACCAAGGGATGACCTCACTTCCTGCAGGAGCATCTGTAAGCCCACCTGCTGAACTCACTCAAATGTAAACAAGATGTGAACATATATTTTTGTCATCAGTCATGTCAGTGGGAAATTGTCTCTCCAGGACTGAATAGTCCATAAATACTAGACTGTGGTAATTATGTATCATTAACTTAGTGAGATAATTGCTAAGCCAATTGTATGCCAACATGTTG
>NW_017803013.1:416000-428461 GCF_001625305.1 Branchiostoma belcheri
TATATGTCAAGAAACACTTCCTTGTAGTCGGATGGATATATATTTATTTACATGTTTTGATTTCTGTACGCAGGTATCATTGAACTCCGCAATGTGTCAACAATGACGAGCTTCATGGTCACCTTTGTCACGATCTGAACTACGAGATGCTGGTGATCGAGAGTCTGGATGACGACACGGAGACCCGCAGGCTGTCACCTGTCGCACTCCTGGCTGATGGGTACATCGACCTGCTGAACGGACCTCAGGTTTGTTTGTTTGTTTGTTTATTGTTTATTTGACCAGAGAAACATATCGCCCATGAAGGGCGGTTTTCAATGCACCCTGGGGGGCAATCCCCAAACAACAATAAAACTAGAGGTCGGAGATCTCATATCTTCGTCAGAGGTACATCGTTCTAGAGAAATTAACATGCGTATTCTTCACTCTTTTTAATAATCAATTTGGTCTAAAGACCAAAAGAATCTCTGTACTATTTTTATGGTACAGAACACCCTGAAACGGTTTGTCGCAGATTATACAGATGCGTCGTCACCCGTGTTAGCCCCCCCCCACGTTATTTGAGTTTGGACTGTTACTGGAAAAAAAAACGTTCAAGAAATTCTTACTGTGTTGAAAGTGTCACGACAGCGCCGCAAAATATAATAAGAGAAGATGTTATAAAGGAAAGAATCAGAACAGGGTGACTACTGCTGTTTTGTTAATTTGTCTTTATGACAAATAGAAGACTTGTTTCTTGTGTTCTTTGTGTCCTAACATTTGTACTTCTACAGTTAGTATATTCCAAATCTAGGCACCTCGTTTTTCGGCCCTTCGTGTTTTTATTGCGCGCTTGCCTTAAATTTAAGGTAATTAAATTTAAGGTCTCCAGTGGACGTCATCCATAGCAATTACTTGGTGTGGCCGTAGAAATTAACCTGACATATGTCCAACATATCCTCCCCCTGCTGAAGTTATAGTACAATCCCTCAATGTAACGTCATTTGATCCCATCCCATAATGGGGTTCCCCGCCTATATCCAGCTGTCGGCTGTCTCCAAGCAGATGTAGGTGGGGGACGTACTTCTAAACACAAAAGGTCCTATTACGGGGACATAACGACCTCCACGACTCTCATCTTTGAACTCAATCTTGGAGACCACGACAGTAATATGCCTATCAAATTTCATTAACTTCCATCCACACATACAAAAGTTATCCTGCTCACAAGAAAAATTAACAAAATGCCCCCTGTAGTCACAACAAAACCCCCACGAAGCTCAGTAACGAACTTAACCTTGGTCCTACCAATAGTAAGCACCACACCAAGAATTATAATCAACATTTTACAAATACTTGAGTTATCTTGCTAACAAGCCACAAACACAAAAGGTGCACTAACGTGACGCACGGACCCCCCACGAAGCCGAAACTTGTACTTGACTTTGGCCTCAACAGCGGTAATCTGCCTGCCAAAAATCATGGACGTCGAATCATGCCTTCCAGAGTTATATTGCAAAATCCGCAGTTCCCCAAACTCCGGCGAGACAATTTCATAGTCCTTCTGACGAAGACAATCAACAGATTTGTGTGTTTGATTGTACATTTCCTGTTCTATGATCTTCTATCTCTGATGCGTGAAAGTTTAGGTGAGGATAACATTAGAATATTTTGCTCTTTGAATTCCTTCCCCAAAAAGACAGAAGGGTGATCAGTCTAGAGAAAAGACAACCCTTTATGGCACAGAAGCCGTTGACGTGTGACGTTTTTGCATTACATAATGCCTCATCATGGTTTAATCTCCTCCAGAATCCTCTGGGGTCTAAATTTGCCAGAGGAGTCAGGAAGCCAAAGTACTTGCAGCTGGCCTGCTATATTCATTTTGGACCCATGTTTGATAATTGTTGTGGTCAAGTGCAGTCATTCATATCTTTTGAAATTTCATTTTTCCAATTTGGCCTATTTTCCTGAATCATGAATCCCCATGTCCGTCGTATTGTTGCCTATGTAAGAAATTTAAAGACCTTGACCACCCCTATGGAATGGTAGCGTCCGAAAGCGTCACATGCCCTTCGGAAATTCAAAATTTGCATAAAACCAGCAGCATCCGTTCGCCAGCGGCTGTGCGCTAAACTTCCATTCCAGGACTTTAAACTTCATTTCATCGGCTTTGAGAATCTCCCGTAGGTTCAGAGAAAAAGTAAGGAAGCGTTTTGTCTCATCCTGGGTTGTGTTGTGTGGTGGGATCGAGACAAAGCGGGAGATTTTATCGTGTAGTTGGATGCAGGCGCAGATCGGTGTGCGGTAGGCTGCCTGAAAGTCGATACACACGTCGGTCAGCCGGCTGTACATGAACGCTGTGGTACCGCTGAATATGGGTGTCTAGTCATTGTTGTCGTTGGAGCTAATCCCTGTGTTTGATACTGAAGAAGGAAGAAGTACCTGGAAGCATACAGAGGGAGTGATTTTGTGAAAAGGTGAGTGTGAATAGATATAAATCGTGCTTTTCGCACGCGAATTTTGCGTCTGGGGCAACTCGCCGCCATGTTTCTGTCCCAAGCGGTCGATCGTTCTGGTGAATGCAGCATTTGTTTCTTTTCTGTCACACATTTTGAGACAGACGGACTTGCATTGTTGACAATATATATGGTACTAGACTAGTTGGCTGTTCGGTCGATTGAAGTCCTTACTGTTCCTCGACTTCACCAGAGATGTTCTAAATCTAAAATCTCCTGTTGTCGAAAATGCCCCCCTCCCAACTAGGCCAGAGATGTGGGAACCCTCTAAGGCGATGTAGTTAAAAATGTCTGAGTTTGGGAGGGGTTACGAGCCGATTTACTGTACTGTACATTCAGTTATGTGTCTGAAATCTCTATCTCTACCAGCCCACGTTCATGCCGCAGGTATGAATCATTACCTGTAGATATCAGCAGATCACTGCAAATTCCTCCACTGATTACACATACACAAGTGGGCACCGCAGACACCGGGGATAACCAGGGTGTGGTTGTGTGTTTGTAACCAGTTCGGTGTTTATTCTTTCGATGGACTTTGCAACTCTCTACAGAGATACCCTATCTGTTGTCTTACTTTACTATGTATACAGCCAGAGACGAATCAGACCCAATTGTGTGAGGTACCAAGGGATGACCTCACTTCCTGCAGGAGCATCTGTAAGCCCACCTGCTGAACTCACTCAAATGTAAACAAGATGTGAACATATATTTTTGTCATCAGTCATGTCAGTGGGAAATTGTCTCTCCAGGACTGAATAGTCCATAAATACTAGACTGTGGTAATTATGTATCATTAACTTAGTGAGATAATTGCTAAGCCAATTGTATGCCAACATGTTGGTATGACAAAGTGACCAAGTTTCAAATTTAAAGGTCTTGACAGACCAGACTACTAGCTGCAATGTTGCATCAGACGTTGTTGTGCTTTGTGTGCCATGTAGCCTGAAAGGTAGGTATGTTTAATAATGTTACAATATAGTTGATAAAGAAACAAGTGAGTTGCATTTACACAGCCACTGACCAAGCATCCCTGGAAACGCACATGATATAATGTGTTATTTGTGTACAACTTGGTGATTAATACATTAAAATGATAATTAGTAGTTCATTCCTCTAGAAATGACAAATTCTTAATGGTACATTACCTGATCAGTCATGACACCTGTGTCATCACCCTTTAAAAGGTTGTATTTTACATCCTCATTTTATACACAGGCCTATCAGTGGTCAGCGTGTTCGGCAAAACAAAATGTTTTGTTTTGGTTTTGACTATGAATGTTAGCAGACAGCATGTATCTGTAGTTTCACCTCAAGGCATTCATGAGCAGTGTTGGCTGAGCTGAAGATACAGTGGTTAGGCAAACATTTGAACTGAAGCAGGGCCAGTACAGCGTGTAACAGATGGGTGAATGTTTTAGAAGTAAATACCCCAGGCATGGCTGCATTTCTGTGGTCTGAAATTTCACACCCTTAAAATTTAACTTCTAGATATTGCTGGGAATTGAGAAGTAACAGTATACAGGATTAGTAACAACTAACAGTTTAACAATATTCCATCAGGAACACAGCATGTTCTCCATGTATAAAATGTATGTGACTGAGTGATACACAGTTTATTAGTGATGTTGTGACAGTTACAAATATGCTATTTTGTGTCATGCTTGTGAATGTGTTTCAACCTTCTAATGTGTGCTTGGCCCATCCAAAGACTAATATGATATCCATACTTATCCTGGCAACTTACCCAGGGTTTATGTGGTTGCATTTTGAAGTCTCTATTTGTTAGCAGCTTATCAGTAATATATGGAGCCTTCATAAAAACCAGAGTGCTAGTACTACATTGTTATGCCAGGAGTGCAACATATATTATTAAGATATTAAAGATAAATGCTGTCAACCTTGTCATTGCTGCAAAATGCATGAAATATTTCCATATCACCTCAATTTGTGACTAAAACTTGTACAAGGCTAGAGAGGGACTTATGTCATTCAACATACTGGTTTAACAAATTTCATCACTAAAATTGATGTCAAAAAAGGCAGGGGAATTTTTATCTCTTCTGTAGGTATGCATATGTGGCTGCCCTTAGCCCACTGGGATTGCAGTTTCCACTTTGTAATTGAAAAAAGAAGGTGACTGTTATAAATGTTTCAATTACAAGCATGAGCACAGGGAGCCATAGTCGTAATTCATAGGTCAACTAGATCAAACAACAGGGGCCTTGATGGATTTTTTTCATTTCCTTTGAAAGTTTGACTGTCCAAGTTGGTATGAACCTACAAAAGACAGAGATGTAAAGCATATGTTAGGGAAATTCCAGAGCTTTGTGCTTGGTTCCCTACAGCTCTGATGGAGTGTGGTTCCTTCTGCTTCTGAGGGGGCAAGTTGTTTATTTTTGGAGCATTTGAACATAAACACTGTATGTCAGCTGATTGGTATATGCCACATGCTACAAAACATGAGCAGAGCAAACTTGTTATAACTTCACAAGCCAGGATGGTTATCTGGCATTTTTAGCCTGCTTCCATGAGTAATTGAGGCAGCCCTTGAGCCATGTGTCTTTTGGTTACTTACGTCTTCAGTTCATATCATATGAGTAAAGGATTCAATGTTTGAAAGGCAATAACGGCATGCATGTAGTTATATATTAACCAAAGTTATAACGGACCACGAAGTACATGACATAATCACATTAATGTTTTATATACTGTATACAATGTAGTTAGTAGTACACATAATTACATGTATGTGTAATGAAATAAGCACTGATATCATGATACATGTAAAAAAATGATGTTGAATTTTTATGAAGATCCCAAATTCATGCAGAACCTGGAAAATCATATCAATGTTAACCATGTTACCAGGGCTTGAAAATACATGTAATTTATACATAGAGTTCTTGCTGAAGCATGAAATAGCTTCAACGTATACTATCACTCAATATCACCATCCTGGCATGGCTCTGCAAATGAAGATTTAGGAAGAAAGGCTGATAGCTCCAATTATTGGACAGGCAGATTCAGACACAGACAGCAGTCTGAGTTTGGTACCATGGCTTCATGGTTTTTCTTCTTTTATTCAAGGCTCACTTGGCAGTTGTTTTTAGAGTCTAAAGGAGGAGACACAGTCTAGTGTATAATGTCTGCACATGATCTAGTTCTAGAAACAAGCAACTGCAAGTCAATATCGCACGGGATTCCAGTACATAAAAAGTTTTAAAGAACAAAAGTCTATTACTTTGTGGTCATTTCTGTCAGTGACAAGGTATTGACTCAGAATTATCAATAAACATGTAGATTAACGAGAGCTAAGCCACCTGAAAGATGCAGGAGAGCAGTACTAAGCTAATTACTATAACCAATTAGTGTTCTTACAATGCTCCAGTATCCTCTAGACAATAGGTTATTTGGGTTATTTTGCATGACCCAGTCTTAGGTCAAACAACCCATAGATAGATGATTCTCAGTGCAGTTTTTGATACAATATAATAGTAATACAATGAGCAGAGATCCTATTGTATGGATATGCTCTATATTTCTTCCTGTAGGACCTCTAGGAAGAAGGATATGACCACTTTATGTGCAATGTTGGTATCAACAGGAAAACTGTCTAGGCTGATTCAGAAGTTACATGGTTCTTAATTGGTGATGTTAGTGGCCAATATCCTCAATCTCCTACTGAGTCCTAGGAGTCCTAGAAGACACCATCAGGTTTAGGCCAGTGTTCTGTGTGAAATGAAATTTCTCGGGTAGTCAATGACAACTCAAGGTCAAAATGCAAATGAGTAGACAGTTTGCTAGTCTGTTCAAAGTTGTCCTATTGTGCAAAATAGACTCATGGTGATTAGAAATACAAGGAATGCTGTTTTGTTGTTTTAATTGTTCTAGTACAAGACAAAATAAACTGAGCAAGTCTGAGGCTAGGCTAGTTTTCCAACTAGTGATAACATTCAATTTCTCAGGCAGTTAATTTTGGCAGTTGTCCTCTCTTTTACTGACAAGATCATTTACAGGTAGCAGTATAACACCATTGGTAATGGGATGGGCACTATTGGAGTGAAGGTATTTGTATTATGTAAAAAAAAACCCAACCTGTTCATTTAATGTTCATCAACTTCATATTTTGTGCAGAACTAAAAAATGAAGCATTGAGTTTGATTTAATGGACTGTTAAATTTTAACTTTTGGACCAGTAAATAGATGATAAAAAGTTGTTATTGTCAGCCAGTGCCATAGAGCAATTTTCAGCAATAATTCATCATGTCTAGTTAGCCCTGCTTTACTGTCATCTAATATGCAAAACAGAAATGTATGATCATGGAGGCATTTTTCTACCTCCATGGTATGATAAAGCACACTTCTAACCATAACCAGCAGGTGTCAACTACCAGACAGTAAAGAGACAAAAGAAGGAGGGAGCAAACATGAGCATCATGGGGCAGGCACACACCACAGTGTTGACACTGTTGGGGATCCCACAAGACTGGTCAGCTGACTGGTGAAGAGACAACATAGATGTGTTATTGAACTACAGGAGCCACAGGGGCATGTGGTAACCTTGAATGGAAGGTCTGTTAGGACTAGTTTGATAAATCACATTGTTTCAAGGATGTTTGTGTAGTTATGAAGTACACTGTACCTTTGGTGTTTCCTCTGTGGTTCTCATTCAGTGATTGTACATTTATGTAGTAGAAGGCTCTAGCCAGCTGGGTACTCTCTCCTCTTGCAGCTGTACGCTAGTTTGGTAATACTAGTGGAGCAAATCTGACCAACTGTAACTGGACTGATATCCAGACTAGCAATGTCCCCCTCTCTTGTTTTAAAGATGGGCCTAATTCATCTTCATCATTCCTATACTTAAAGTGAAAAAAATAGGATTGCTTGATCCTATGCTTACAGTATAGGATGCCATGTATATATTCATTCATTCATACATGCATACATGTATATGTCAATATCAATGGCGTCAGTGAAGCTATCCTTAACTGAAAATTGTCTTTCAGCATTCAAATTACAATGGCATTGAAAAGGCAATAGTTCTGTAGTTTCTTCCCTCTGTATCCCTAGGTGTTGGCTAGTTAATGTGAAATGATTTTTGTTGTCTGCCGTTCACACTTCAGGTAGTGCTTTGTATGCAGTGAATGTCCTCTGTAGCATTTCATGCATATAACCCTAGGGTAACCTTGGCATGGTAACAGGGCTAATGGTATCAGCATTTGAAGGGGTGATACCATTTGAACAGGTGATTGACAATATACGAAGCCTTTTTTTTAGCTTACAAAAATGGCAAGTTGGTTATATATTATTTTCTACAATATCAAGGTACATGATCCTGAGTCGGTAGTACCAAGGAGGTTTGATTTTAAACCTCCTTGGTAGTACACTGTTGCTCGTGTTTGGCTAATGACGGATTGGACAGGGTGATAAAACTGTGTTGGAATACAGTGAGGTCATGGTAATGATACTGTTCCCTTCAGGCCACACAAACAGGGTTTATAGGTGATATCTGCACTTACTCAGTTACTCAGGCCTGTCTCATGCCAAAAAGGAAGTCTTGCTCCAGGTCCTCTTGATAGGTGGAGAAAAACATACCTAGCCTTGTCTGCTTGCAGGTAACAATTTGCTGTAAATAAGAATTTGAAGTGAGCCCTTCTGTTCAAACAAAGCACAGGAGCTTAAGTCTGTGTTACTTTAAGATTCCAGGGTTTCCTTGATTTCCCCGGTTGGCGGTTTCTCAAGTTCAACAGTATTAAGGTTCAAATCAGTATTTACAGGTGAGCCGGTTAAAGCTCTTCCTAACTGCTATACAAAGCCTTCCTTTCTTAGAATATGTATAAAAATTAAAAGTGTTTAACAAAGTTCTGCTGGTTAGTTTGAAGCTGAAGAAGTGTGTTAGACCTGAAGTTTAAGTTGATAGTTGTTTTCATATGCCTTTTCCCCTTACAGTTACAGTCACCTGGAAGGCTGTGTATTAGTCCCACAGCGTGAGTGGGTAGGATTCCAGACATATGAGTAATTCTGATGACATCATAGCATGAATAATTAAGCACACGCATTTGTCCCCCTCAATGTCAGCGCAGGTGTGTCACCATGGCACCACCTGAAGCCCTGTCAGCCAGGTTAACGATCTGCTGACGGGCTGTTGAGGGTCTGCCAACTCTTGCTGCCAGGACATGGTGGCCTTGGAATGTGTGGCAGTGAAAGGTGAAGGGTCACAGTAACACAACAGCAGAGGTTTACCTTTATTCTTTGTAGAGTAGACTCGATCCACCATGTAACCGGATCTGATCTGGGTTCAATTCTGTTTATTTGAAAGTATACATTATACTGCCAAGAATGATGAAATGGGTTTAACAATATATTAATCAAAACTGCCAAAGAAGATCACTCAACTGGTGTATGTAGACAGGTGGTCACTGCACTACAGACAGGATTCTGTGTCAATGCAAAAAAAAAATATCCAAGGACCACCAAATATTGGTCACATTGACCAGGTACAATGTACTCCTTATGTGGACATGATCAGTTCTAAAGGTTTGGCTGTACATGTATATTGTGTATATGATGTTATCATGCCTTTTGTAATTATGCATTGGAAATCAGGTATTATTCATGTACATTTGAATGAATCTTGGTGTTAGCATGTCAGCAGAACATACTAGCCTAACTAGGCCTGCCTGTGTTGTGCATAGCACTTTAGACGAATGTCTCATTTAATGTTGTATTTGCATATTAAAGGATGACACCCTGTCTATATTTTTCAAATATTGTGTCGGAAATTATATCACCTGAAATGAGCAATATTCCGAATGTTGACCAAACATGCAGCGAAAATCCAGGTTTCACACAGGCTGTACATTCTGGCAATGTGGTTGTGCCCTTTACTTTTTGACTTGAGCTCTCAATGTTATTTGACGTCCATACATGAATAATTTTGTTCTAACTATATGGCTATCACAGGTCTGAAAGATTCTAGCCAAACTCAGATTTTCTACCCTATATTATTCATTGCCCGTGAATGTTCTCTCTTTATTTCTGCCTCAGAATTCCTCTATTATATAACTAACAAACACAAAAAATGCAATGATTTATAATGTATCATAATGTTGGGACATCATATTATATCAAAATACAAGCCAAGCCCCTTCGGGTACACATTGCAGATGCAGACAGTGTGCCCTCCAGCTCTTTCATTACCAGCCCACTCGGTTGTGTCAGGGTAGCAGCAGAAATGTGATGTCTAATGCCACTGCACTTCAGGGAGCTGCAGTCTGACGGGTCAGTTGGCCTAATTAGTCTGATCCAGGAACTACAAACATTTTCCTGGAATCAAGGACAAGATCAGTTTCTTAAAACAGGAGAGAGATGTTTTGTTATTACACAGCTCAGCCTCAGCTTGATCAAATACCTTAAATGTCAACATTGCATAAGGTCTATACCATTGGGCACAGTACAGAGGGTAAGTGATAAAAGATTCTTGTAAGTTGTATAATCTTAAGAAATTTATTCCTTATTGCTCCCATGTGAAGTTAAAAATTGTAATAGCCCTAAAATGCTAAATAGAGGTTTGTATTTAGTGTCAGGACTCGAGCAATGCAGCATTTTTTCACAGCAGTGATAACTACTCATCCAAGTTATCAAGCTGTGTATTAATGTACATTTGTATATGAAATTATGTAAATATATGATAAATGATGCTTGATTATGTTTGAAGGGCATTGCTGAGAAAACAACAGCTATCAGATTAGGCATTAGTGTATTCAGCAAAGAAGCCACATAAGTAAAACTCCCTTGAGGCGTTGAGTCTGCCATGGAGGCTATCTCAGACATCATAGGAGCAAGGTACTCCAGTATAGATAACAGTAAATACTCCCATGTTGCCAAAGGCTACTGTTGCCCTTATGACCCTAGACTACTTCAGTCGGTATATTCTAAAATAGAGCTATAGTGAATGCTTTCAATTAGCCTGGTAAACAGACTGTTATGGCTCTCCATTATCTCAACAGCACTAGAATGTGCCCAGTTCAATAAGAGTAACTAAAGACCTGTGCAGAGACACTGGGGCAGAAACACTGGAAAGCCAGCCTTTAGAGAATGGTCACCAGGCTAGCCTTCAATAGACATTGCCACACTCCTTGAGATATGATCCAGTGATGCTATGTTGGTGGCCTGTGGCATTGCCTTGGGGTTATACCATACTTGGGCATCACACAACGCTCACCAGTTTTGCTACAGCGGAAGGGTCAGATTCTCAGAAACGATGTATTCCTTCAGTCTTATGAATTTTAAATGTCAGCTCCCTTTGTTGATGAAATGACTACACACGTGAGTACTTGTACTGCGCATAGTTCTTAGAGGCCACTGCATCCTGACCTTTCAGAATAGAATTATCAATATGCCAGTCCAGTGGGAGATCTTACCTGTGATATTCAACCTTTCCCTCGATTCAACAATTCCATGCTATCAGTAAGTGCATCTTTGAAAGTTAGCTGGTGTGCATGGATTTGAGTATGTCTGGCAAGTTACAATGTCGTATTGTTAATTAAGAGTTGATCATACTATATACAGTGCAAACCTACGTATAGACATTCAGTGTATTTTGTGAAGATTTCATAAAAGTTCATCCAACTACATGTACAGTACTGTACACTTGGTTCATTCATATCTACAGATAACATCTGCAATTTTGATGTTATCTTGCAGATGCCCAGCTAAGTAGAGGTATGTAGGGCACAGGTTAGAGCTGTGTGTCATCATTATGCACTGGTGAAGTATTTAGGGACATCGCCTTTACCATTTTAGCCATGGTTGCTCAATATGACTTTTCCATCATATACTAGCTGACAATACTTACTACATGTACAATGTTATAATGTATTTCTTTTCTACTTCAAATATATCTTGTATGATATTGGACACAACTTAGGTCGAGAAACAGGTTTCTTAACCATTGTCTTAAATAAGCATCCTGGTGGGAACAGCTTTAAAAACTGGTTAACAGAATGTTATTAACAGAAACTACTTTGCGTGTTGGTCTGGAAGTTTTTCTGCTGTACATGAATTCTGTGGTGCTGGAATCATCAGCCTACGGATGTGTGTTTCTTCAGCAACATAGAAAAAAAGCATGTCAATTGAAACCAATTTTGACCTTTCCCTCGTAAAGGCCAACATCAAACAACCAACATTTCTGGGTCAAGAACTGCCAAATGCATAAAGCACATGATTTCAGTGTTGCTGAGTTTTATTGGAGGGTATTACTATTAGAGCTCTGCCTTCTTGGAAAGGAGGCAATTCCAGAGAGGACTTGTCTTAGACATACTTGTTCAGATGTATGTCAAGGTTTGTGGCATCCATTTATGAAAGGTAAAGATGTGTTGAGGACCAGGGAAAATTGATGAAATTGTTTTCTGTACAATATAATACAAGCTGTGAATAGTACATGTAATAAGTATTCTTTTGTATTGTTTATCACAGAAAACCATTTGACCAGACAAAACAAAGATGAACCGTTTGCGGAAGAGTTTTCGGCGGTCAAAGGAGCCGCATGTTCCAGAGTGCAGCAAGCCTCACCAGTGGGAAGCAGACGAGAAGGCCGTACGGAGTGGAACCTGTAACTTCCATGTCAAGGTGGGCCTGGCTCCAGTCATCTTTGTCAAACTTTTAAATGTAGACAGTACAAGTATGAAGTTATTGTTTAAGTTCCAACATTTTTTTGAGTAAAATTTGATACTTTCCCAACAGTGTGATGTCTTTCCAAACATTTTTTTTTCAGGTCACATTTAGTCAGATTCTGTCACATTGTTTAGCAGGCAGTACTGTATGACTATGAGATTGAAACACATGGCACGTCTTGTTGGGTTGTCCCAGTTTATCTTGAGCACATCACCATACTGGCACTAATGAAGCCGCAAGCAGACATGTAAATGGGCATAGCATTAGAGTTGTTCAAGTAACCATGCGCAT
>NW_017803013.1:428765-449080 GCF_001625305.1 Branchiostoma belcheri
TCACATGTTAAAGCTGTATTATGAAACTTTTACGCAAAATTAAAATATTCTAATTATGCTAAATTTCGGTGTTATCAACAGTTACTATCACTTTTTAACACATTTGTGTCATTATTTCACATTTCTGACGTATATTTTGTGCGTTCAAACAGTTCTTGTTCAGTTCCCGGTGCCACCGGTTTGCTCAGGACAACAACAACAGGCAGTGGTTGGCCCCCCTAGTGTGGCTAATTGGTCGGGCATGACAGGATAGATAGACAGGAGCACATGTCACAAGATTGACTTCTTAATTGGAAACACTCATATCTTTGACATAAAGCGGAATATGATTATCAACTTAGTGTATCTTATTGGGTATCAATAAACTGTGCCATTATCCCTTCAAAAGAGATAAAAAAATCTGGTAAATGATGAGGTCTTTCAGAAATTTGTACAAAGCTGTCAACTGACGCCCCACTGGGAGGTACATGTACCATATGTGGACAATACCATATGTTAGTCTCCACCAGACTCCTTTGCAGGCTGAATAAATAGTAGAAATTGGCTAAGGGGAACATCATTGGCCAGAGGAGTTGGCCGGCCATAGAGGGTCCAGCTTACCTGCAGGAGACTAACCATACATGTATGTGCGGTGTGGCCAGAGGTTTGAATAGAAGATCATTCACAGTTTTGTAAGCTCATAAGGAGCAAGGATGTTGTATTTTTGTTGCTGCGTATTATTCTGGAAGTCAACGTACTATGTAAAGAAAAGAATGGAAAATATACTTTTTGTATTGTCAAAAAGTCACATAGGCTTGGGGCCCTGAAGAGGGGCACAGCACATGCACATGCACAGCACAGCCTTTTCCGGAAACCCGTCTTAGTCAAGCACTACATAGTTTGTCAGGCACAAGAAACACATGTTTGCTCCTATTTTGGCCCAACAGTTGAAGAAAGTTCTTGCCTTCTTAAGTTTGTCACAGTTTTTCCATCTATCAGTGTAGTAGCAGTTACCCATCAGAGTTGATCTGTTTCATTTTGTTGATGGAGGGAGAAAAAAATCAATTCAGCAAAATGTATAAATCCCTTTATCTGACAGGATAACTTCTTAAGTGCAGGAGATTATTGTGTTAACCTATAATCCTGTCAGAAATCAAAGCTGGTGATATCAAGTATTCATTTATCCAGTCAGTTTGTCCTATAATTGTTTTCTCAGACACAGATGATAGACGATTAGATTGGGTCTTCTCTTGTCTTGATTCATACATTGTACATTGCAATCCATGTCATGAATTTCATTTTGTTTTATCATAAGATAAATCGGTATGCCATTCACAATAAAGATCTGTCTGCAGTTCTCAAAGTCAATAATGTTCATGGAGTAAATGAACATAATATGGTTTCTCAATAAGAATAATTTTACCAACAGAATTCTTAGAACACATGATAATATTACTAAGTAATGCCAAAAAAGGCCATTACGCTCAAACACAGCAGTTAAGGATAACAATAAAATGTAAATTACAGGATTTCTGAATGTTGATATCTGGTACATTATCATTTCTCAACTTCCACACATTTCTGCTTACTAGAACCAGAAGTAGAATTTTCTCTCTGAATGCCAGACACTTTCCCCTAAATCTTAAGCACTGTGCATACTTTACAAACAAGGGCACCTGTTTTGTTTTATTTTCACACAGTTTCTTTACTTTGTTTTAGTTTATATTTTGTACCTTTATCACACCTCCCCCAGGATTCCAAGGGTGTACGAGGACTTTTCCGTCGAGGAAAGGTAAAACTACAGACAGGCCCAGAACATCACCACCTTCACTCCTCTGCTCTCTTTTGTTTATTGATCCATTTCACTTCATTTCCTTTATTTTTGTCCACTTTTATCCTGCATGGGTGAAGGGCAGCTTCATACACGGTGCTTCATAACCCTGGTGTAACCCCTGGACTAGCCACGCATGCAGAACATAGATGCTTCTACTGACTGTAATCCATGTGATAAATCTGGTCTAACTACAGTGTAGCAGACTGGCCTTGCAATTAAATAAACTGCATAGTTCAGCCTGATGCATGCAGATACACTGTACCGACTGTCCCTAGTACAAATAATGGGGTACATGTACTTTTAGTTTTACTCAAGCTCACGTTGCGTGAGGCTATGAGAACTAACCATCATTTCTGCATGGTAGCTGCATGGTAGGTTGAATATATGAAGTGTTATTGTTAGATATATATGTAGAGTACTGTCTCAAATGAGTTTGCGCTACGTTTTAGACTATGCAGTGCACATTATGTATTAGAGAAATACAGTACATGCCAGTAATTGTGAATCTCACATTATGTTGAATTTGCATTTGTTGTAATGTAATGTGATGTGTTACATATAGAATTTGCAACCCAAATCTTAGTTTAAAAAATTAACAGGACCACAACATGTTTTGTTGCTGTAATGTGTAAAATGAATGGTTGTATGATAGATTAAAGACTGCTAGAGCTGTGAATTTTTTGCCAAATTTTGTTATTTTTTGAAGTGACAGTAATGCAGTGATTGGTGTTTTGCACATAGTATATTTTTGGCATGACGGTGGTTTGGGAATGGTCTCCCATCAATGTTTCATGGCCAGTTGGTCCCAGGTGTGTGATTAAAATCAGCTGAGGGCCAGACCACTAAATTTGGAGGGAGGTGAAGCTGCAGAAAGTATATGTGTGACCTAAACGGCTGACTGAAAAGGGCAACATTTCAACATATTCATATACACAAACTCACACACACACATACACACACACCTGTTCATCATTGAACAGGATGGAGAGACTCAAAAAAGACATGAATTTTCCCTCTTTTTCCTGACAGACTTCCAGAACATTTTCTCCTATAGGAAACCATTGCTTTGTCTCATGACACACCATTCGATGTTGGGTACAGACTAGACTGATCTCACCTGTTGTCTCTTGTTCAGTCGGGGAGGAAGAAGACGAGAGCGGTACTGTGGGTCACAGCAGACGCACTCAGAGTAGTGGATGAAGACAGCAAGGTAATCAACCAGATTACAGTACTGTATTCCAGTCTTGAAAATTTTTGTTTTTCTTTTTTCTGTAACAAAGTCATATCCTAATCCATAACTGGTTAATTAAATTGGTCACTTGATGAGTGTTAATGCATCATTGCCCAGCTGATGGGTATTAATGAGACATGTTTGTTTTGCATGTTAAGATAGCTGTCAATTGCATTGATGTATGATACTTGCCATTTTTTATTGCTTTTTAATTCTGTGAGCTTTGGGAAATTAGAGCTAAAGGGGATTTTCTAATGAGTAAGATGAATACTCCCGAATGGAAATTTGAAGTAAAGGTCTTAAATACTACATGTAGTAGCAGCAGGGGCACTTTGTACATGATATTCAGATTGAATTTATGATAAAAGATCCATTAACAGGCATGGTATATTTTCCACTTACCACTCACACACATACCTATCCAGTTTACATCAGACTTTCTTCAGCCAGAGATCTGTCATTTATACATCACAATGTCATCTACAACATTCTCCTAGCTGAATTATCTTTTTGGCATCACAGTAGTGTTGGTTACAAGGCAGCAAGAGAGAAAGAATGGTTTAACCAGAAGGTTCTTTGTAAGTCTGATCACGATCAGCAGAATGCAATATATTTTATCAAACATCACCCGGTTGCTCGCGATAGGGTGCCGTCCCTGGCAAGAGTATTACATTCTGCCTTTCCCATAAGTCAGGGCAGGGCAGGGAGCATCTGTAGTGTTCATCACCTGCAGACTCCATGTGAAAAGTGGTGGCCCCGCTCAACAGGTCACATGACTGTAATTCTGTCCCGGTCTAATATGGAACCAACTGATCATTGTCTCTAGATTTGCTATTGGCTGCATTTGTAGTATCTAAATGTAAAATGACTGTAGCAGAATATCCTGGTGCTTATTAAATAATTATTCAAGAACAAACTTCTTGCAGTCAAAAGTTTCAAGTGTAATTCAAATTCATTCTTAGTAACTTTCATAATTTACTGGATGTTACTGTACTAATGTACACCAAGTGCTATAGAAAAGTTATCGTAGATGACACTTGTGTCCATATATCATTTATTAGCAAACACATGCCTTAGGCCACACCAATTATAATTTCTTGGTTGACGGACGATCTGCTCCAATCAAGTACGATGGGAGCGGCGGCGTGCCGCCAAACCAGCATTACTTCTGCAGTACTGGCCTAGGCATCCAAAATGGTACGAAAGGAGCCATTAAGTCAACACACCAGGCTGGTTCAAAATTTAAACAGTGAATTTTGAACTTTTAATGGTAGCACTGCTTTGAAAGATGGAATGACTGTAACAAGTAATAAGAAAAGGACTGTTTTCAACTGTTCAGGGCAAAATATGAGCATTTTGCAGTTGATTCTGAATTTTTATTTTTATTTGCAAATCAGAAAAAAATGAAGAGGCGAATCCGTTAACCAAGAAATTAAATTGGTGTGGCCTTAGGTATAGTTGTCCATATATTATCTCTTTAATACTGTATTTCAAATCTCTCAGAATGCTATGCATTTCAAGGAACTTCTATTCGCTTCTCAAAGGATTTTCATCCGCTTTTGATGCCCAAATGCATACTGTATTTAATCTTCTCCAGCAATGCTTTGGAGAAATAATACAACTCCCCAAAGGTGATGAACACGGCTGGATTTCCGTGCAATCCCCCAGCAGGACTCGATGATAGATATGTTCTATTTTGAAGGTGTCATATATTGCTATAGTTGCAGATGTTCCAGTTGTTATTGCTACGGCCCTTCGTCAATTCGCCCATAACCTGCTACAATATCAAGTCTGGCATAGTGCCAACTGTGGTCCAGTTTCACAAGAGGAATGTACAATAGGAGTTGAAACAGCCATAACAAAAACCAATAATCCAACGCTTTACAACATTTTCTTAACTATATCCTACGTGTAATATACATTAAGTGGTGATAAATAAATTATGACATGCAAAGATGGCAGAAGAATTGGTCATATCTAATACATCCAGCTGGTCAACCTGTTATGAATGTACAATTAGATCTGGATATTGCAACTGGGGTGATCGATGGTATCCCGTCAGCGATGGGCGGATGGCATTTTAACACCTGACCTCATCACTCATTAGCTAATTTCTCGCCTGAATGATGGCCAACGGCACAGAAACCATAGATCAATGGTGTCTCATATTTTATGTTATCCTACTGAGGCTAAGTTTCATTTGTCATATTATGTAACAGGGTTGCAATCCAGACTGTTTTTGAAGTCTAAAATTATAAGTGTAAGTGCGACTGTTGCAATCTCAGAGGGTACATATTCTGTGGGCATCACTGTGTATCCCAGGGCTGTCCCCAGCTCCAGATGTGTCTCAGTCTCTCCATGTGATGAATAGCTATGTGTGAAGTGTAGAAGGCACAAGGAATCTTGGGAGTCTGGGGGCATGCTCTTTAACCCCCTGAAATGCTAGTTTCCATATTCTGAAGGGCACATTTCAAATGGCTCAGTCCTGGTTCTATTGACGAACTGATGAAAATAGAACTAAAGTTTCGATTTTGTGTGTCAAGGGGGATGGAATGGTTGAATATTTTGTTCGTGCTATGCAGTAAAATTCTGTCCAGGCACCGGAGAGAGCTACAAATGTCTCTAACTACATTGATGTCACCTACGCCAGGAAGACATTAATCAACTGTTGATAACAAATCAGTAGGTCTTAAAACAAGCCACTCAGCTCAAGTGTGGCAGTTTTAAGCACCAGGATGGAAGAAAATGCCCCCGAGGGTTCTACATAGGATTGGCTACATAGAACAATTGCTCATGATTGGACAGCTTTATCAGCATAACTGACTGTACTCATCCCCCTTATTCTGGTGGAAACAAGGTGGTGTTGACTGATAAAGTTCTAGTAAACATTTTGAACATAACAAGTATATGTGTGTTTAGAATGTAAAATGATTTGTCATGTATATTAAATAGGTCAATGATGTTTGCATTTTTTTATTATAACATCTTACAATCTTCTTATAATTTGTATTCTGTAAGCATCACTGGGCATGGGGGGGGGGCACTGGATATATTCTCTGAAGATAAGTTGTATGTTGGCAAATAAGTTGTAAATTCATTTTCATAATGTGAAATGTCAATAATCATTACTACTAAAAATCCCACTTAGATTGCAGCTATATAGTTTTTCCCAGTTTTTGTGTCACAGGTCTGTGACATGGCACAATGGGCATACTGTGTTCTTTGACAACGGCTGCATGGCTTGTTCTATTCAAAGAGCTTGCATTTGGCTTTCACACGTGGAATAAAAGGCCCTTGTTGCACTCCATAATAGACCATAATTTGTTTTCTTTGGATCTATCAAAAGTAAAAATAAAATATACCACATAAATAGTCTAGTATTTTCTGTTATTTCTCTAAACTCCCCTGAGTACAACAAATAAGTAGAACAGTAATTTACCAAAGTTTGTTATGTGTGCCATTTGGCTAGATTTCTACTGGTATGTATCTGAATTTTTGTTTATTGACATCTGTTCCTATGTGCCTCTCCCAGGGCCTGATAGTGGACCAGACGATAGAGAAGGTTTCCTTCTGTGCGCCGGACAGAACGTATGAGAGAGGCTTCTCCTACATCTGCAGGGACGGCACCACGCGGCGATGGATGTGTCATGGCTTCATGGCCATCAAGGATTCTGTAAGTACCAGCCAACTCCTCGTAAATGCTCCACAAATTTTCCTTGGGGAGGCAAATTGAAATGAATTTGGTTCCTGTCTGGTGAGGGAATGATGGTCAGGAACAAAGTCCTGTCATGGAGCTATAATAAGGGAGCAATCCTTTATTAATACAAAATATTCATGGAAGAGGAAAATTTGGGCTATAGTTTACAAGAAGTATTGTAAGTCGGGAGCAGTTCTTCTTTGCTAAGAAGACTATTTGGAAATGTTTCAGATGAATTCAGCAGAATCCAACATCTTAATTAGATTTAGTATTCTATATCCATAGTGAAATATCCCTGTGTACTGGGAGTTAATTTTTTTAGTTCTTATCCTCATCAGTCTACGTTACTCTGATATATGTATCCCTGCATTTCCTCAGGCTAGTAAAGACTGTCTCTTTGTTTGATCGTCTGCCGTCACCTAAGCCGTATGTGTGTGTAACGACTGTAGGGTTTCTCACTGCTGTTGCAACAGTGGCAGAAAATAATTACAGTCCTTTTGGCTGCGGGAATTATTGATTTCCAATACGTTGTGATCGCCATTTCGAAAGATTTTCCATCTGGTTGCCTATTATCTGCCTCTGTACTGCCACACTGGAAAGGAAAGTTGATGGACCTGTCTGATGTCATCGTCATGCCAGTTTGTCTTCCATTTTACTCTCTGTCCCAGGGATGGCCATTTCATCAGGGTGACCATTGCCCTTCCCATGAGCTTTGAGCTAACCATTAATAGTAGAAAACTCAAGTGCCATTAGTTGCTGTATGAGCCCCTAGCACTTAGGCTCTTCAAAGATCTCCAGTAATTAAGTTGAAACTGGACCCAAGTTGAAACCTTAACCTTTTGAATTAGTCCAGTATGTTTCAGCAGAACAACAATGGGCAAAACCAGGTAGATGAAATTCAAAATAGGCAAATAATTGACAATAGTCCATCCATCATTTATGTCTGCATGAATTTTTGTCAATATTTTGCCATAGGCTCAACATGGTATTGCATTCGTTATGCTGTACTGTACTGCTCAGTTGTAGCTGCAGAATGCAGATGTCTTGCTTCAAAAGAAGTAAATAGGACAAAACAGATTACCTTTTGCATTCTACAGGTACCCAGTGTACCAAATTTGAACCAGAAAGTAAGATGGGTACTTTTTTCCCTGAAATAAAGAAAGAAAGAATGCTTTAGAGGAATAAACTATAGTGCAAACCTGTGGGTGTGTCAAATCTGCTGCCTGTATCATACCGTGTTTTCTCTTCCACAGGTACTAGGTAGATTAGGTTAAGTCATCCTGTATGCTGTGCAGGTGGTGTCTCAACTGCCTGTATCTGACACTGTAGGTTTTCTTCACAATAGGGAGAGAGACTACATGCAAGTCATGCTATAGCCTGTGCAAGAGACATCTGAGCTGCCCCTATCTGACAGACTGTTTTCTCCACAGGGAGAGAGACTAAGCCATGCTGTAGGCTGTGCGTTTGCAGCATGTCTAGAAAGAAAACAGAAGAGGGAGAAGGACTGTGGAGTGACAGTGACTTGGAACGCGGACAAGACGTCCTTCACACGACAGGGTTCATTCCGCCAGACAACGATGACTGAGAGAATGGACCAGGAGGACCTGGATGCAGAGGCACAGGGAGACGCAGCTTCACCTGGGAGTATGTAGACCTCCTACAAGTTACATGGAGTGTGTGAAGATGTACAAAGACAAATTCTGCCATTTAAATACAATGGGCTTGTTGTTGCTTTCATTTATTAAGCCCTTACCATGGTGATGTCATTTGTTGTCTTGTCTGCCTTGACACTGACATCTCTTGAATAAACTTGATGTCTTTTGGGTTTAGGCTGTAACCTTTGTTGGTCCTCTTGATGGCAATGGATTATCTCATGTAGGAGACTCTCTTGGTTCTCTTGTCCCCACCATAACTGCAATTAAGTTCCTCATGTTGTATTAATGACAACAGTTCTGTGTAATGTACCATTGAGTGAACTCACTATTTAAAAGCAGTGTTTTAGATGAAATGTTAAACATGTTTTGTGTTTGACAGATGTAGTAACATGAGGCTTTTCCCCTCCACAGCGCCTGCGAAGGCCTCGGCTGTTCAGACAGCAGCCATCCCCCGGCAGCAGGCTCCGCTGTCCACAGTAGCTCTGCAGAGACAGGGTTCCTTCCGCTTCTTCCCCAAGCTTAGCAGCAAGTCCTCTCCGTTCAAACGCCAGCTGTCGCTCAGACTAAACGAGCTTCCGTCGAACCTGCAGAGGAAGGAGCAGCCAGACGTTGCACCTGCGGCACCCCCACCCCCTGCAAATGGTACAATCCAGGGTATATCATCAGTAGTTTTTCTCACTCACTCACACTCTCTCTCTCTACTTTACAAAATACTTCTAACAACCACTGTCACCCTCTCCCACCCCCAACCTCACATTAAGGGGCCTAATGCAGGATAAAAAGGATTTCAATCTTGTGCCTAATGGTGCTTCATGAAATAGACTAATATTTGTCAGTCAGGCCTCTCCTGTGACATCTACAGGCATATTTTCTTTTCTTACAAAGGTAGTAAATGCCCAAGTGACATCCACTGTATTCACCCGATCAACTCTATCAGTGGAAATATCTCTTGTAATGAAGGAAAGGACCATGTTTGTATTTAGGGGCCATAAAATGTCATGTGGCTATGGTAATTGCTCCATTGTGGCTTTATCATGATAATGTCAGCACTCTTAAAAGTGAATAACTAAAAGTAACTTCTTCCATTTTTGTGGTATACCCAAGATAGCATACAAATTACAAGTCCCTATAGATCTGAAAAGCACCAAATTGATGTGAAGAAAACTAGATAATGAAGACTGTAGTCCATGGTCTGTATGAAAGTCAATAGACCAGTCAGAACCAGTGCTAAAAGGTTTTAGAGTGAGGTCAGTTTCTGTAAACCCACCATCCTACATCCCTAAAGTACAAGCCTAACTCAAACCTTCAAACATAACATGTTGACATGGCAGTTATGCACAACAGGTCTTCATTCCTTACAGTACAGAATTTTTAACAATTTTAGAACTAGAAGTACATATAACCCTGCAACAAGGAGATTTAAAATAATGATCTTACTTGTCTTACTGCAACCAAAGCTGCCAGTATTAGAATTTTCCACCAGAAAATCCATGTAGTGACTTGCTACAATTTAGTTACTTTCTTTATTTTACCACAGAAGTAGCCCAGCCTGCACCAGAGGACAGCATCAGCGCCATGTGCAAGATGATCCAGTCTGACTTGTTCACCCTCAGCAGCACAGACGACCCCTTCACATCAATAAGTTCCTCCACTGGCACTGCTACTTCCCAGCCACAGACTATAGGTAAGGAAATACTCATGTTGGCTCACTTGAGATAACACCAGGTTTTAACTTTTGTTTCCCAAGTGTAACATAATTCTGCAGTCTTCTAGATTTTGCAGTCTGTTATCCAGTGGGACTTCCTTGTGTTGCATAATACAAGATGTAGATGATACTTCAGCCAACCTCATAATGTGATCTCAGATCAATTTACAACGCATCATAGATTGTGTATGTTGTATTGGTGTATAGATGACAGCTACTTTTGAACACATTTGTTTGTTGTTTTGTACATCATAACTAGATAGGTAAATGATTCTTGAAGATTTTATTATGATGTACAATCTGGTAAACCAGTGGTAATTTATATACACTGTATGTTCAGCTAACACCAGATTGACCTTTTTTTACAGCCGTGCCCTGCAGCCTGCTCAATCATCACACACATTCTGATACCAGTTAGTCTTACATTAACTACACTGATCATTTTAGATTTCCCAACTACTAGCTAGTATTTTCCCCACTTCAATGTTGCATTCTCCTTCTTCTCTTAGTCACCCAATTCCTGACATCAACTGCCAAGACAGTTGCACATCAGTTGCAACCTATAGGTATGGAGGTTTCTGTTCCAGATGTGGTTAATTGATAGTGCAAGACAATAGGAGATTGCCTGCACAAAGTAAATTTGTGTTACAGTAATGTTAGTAGCCTGTGTTTGTAGCTGGTCACAGTTTTGTAGTTTTCCTTTCACAAAGCAAATTTTTTATGACAAAATAAAAATGTCTAAGGATCCTCTTCCTTCTGTCACATAGTCTTGAATAGCCACAGTCACATTTGTTATGTAAGTAAGAAGTCTTAGCTCATGCCTATTCTACTGATGAGATGTTGTCTTGTATAGTCCAAGCTCAGTTTCAGCAGCACAGGATTGCCCGGCCACGCCCCAAGGCCAGGCCACCCCCACCCGTGGATGTATCAGCATATGTGGAGGCTGAGCAGCATGGTAAACTGTGATGTTTGTCATAAACACACCCATGAGTTGATTTTCTTTGCTTTTTTTTTTCCTGTATTCAGATACTTTGATGCCAGGTCAGCACAGAAGTGAAGGATTTGTCATCTTTGTGATTCCTCTTCCAGTTACACTTTTTATTCTTTAACCTATCTTTACACCATTCATATTATGTAGTTGTGTATGTGTATTGTCTATGATGAGTGTCAGCATTTATCCCTTTTTTTTATTTCTTTGAACCAAGGGATCCAAGAGCAATGATTTGACCTTGTTTCTTTTTATTTCAGTTGCATTGTTATGATAGCTCTGTTGCTAGGTTTTGTCATCAACATAAGAAACAGTTCCACACATTAAGTTTCACCTGGTAGTCTGTTTATATAATTATATAATTATATCTACATTTTTTTAAGAAAATGAATGTAGCTAGGGAGGAACTAAGCCTACGTAAGTAAGTAATCATGAAAGATTAGCACATAGCACAATGTTCCACCTCTCTTGCTTTTCACACATGATTGTCATGCCAGATTCTCTATGTCATGGTTTACTTGACATTTCTTTCTACTTCTGTCAGGAAGACTTAAGATTGTCTTGCATCTATATCTACACTTAATGTGGGAAATGAGAATGTTACCAGTATGTAAATTGTCTTTCTTGTCTTCAGTCCAACCACTAGCCCCAGCCCAGCCTCCAACTGCTGTGCAGCAGCAGATGGCCAGCCCACCTCAGGTGCAGACCCAGCTGCAGCCGACGATCAGCGGCACCCCAGCAGCTCTGTCTCCATCTGGGTCCAGCTCTACATCATCCACCTTCTCACCTGTCCATCAAGGTAACAACTGAGTCTGTCTCCACTCTTGTCATCTAGATTGGCATATCATATCATTCATGGCAGTTTCATAGCAGTGAACACTTTTCACAAGATCGATATCTCATTCACCTTTTATTCAAGGCTGCAGTACATGTCTTCTCTGTTTTAAACTACCATTTGAGCTGATATTTTCTGAAATGCAAATATGACAAATTGTATCAGTGTACATGCCAATGTCATGTTAGGTACTGTAGTGATTCGTGAACAATGATTTATCAACCTTAGCTATCAGGCCATTCCTGTGCAGTTATCAGCTGAGGTAAAAAGCCCTTCCTGACATCTTCAATTTACCCCATATTGGTATTGATTGATAAAATCCCCTGATGTTTCAGGGAATGGTTCCATTATAAGTACAGCCATTTAGGTGCCCTTTCACATTTCGCTGCCTCTAAATTACCATTCAATGTACTGCATTAGTACATGTAGGCATTCCACATGCCATCCTTAACCTATACAGATCATTTACGTAAGTGGACACATGCGGTAAGACTAGCACTTACCCACCCCACCAGCTGATTGCACAAGCTCTCTTGCCTCATTGATGAACCCTAAGTACCACTTAATGAGCTGCCTCATATCCTCAAGCTCTTTGGCTCTTAATCCAATTATAATGTTCAAAATTCCCTCGATACTTGTGCTGTCAGTCCACAGCCGTTGGTGCCTTCAGCATGTGCAAAGCTTTAAGCTATGCTCTCTTGAAACTTTTGATTGACACGTGTTTATTTTTTGCCCATTCTCTGCACAGTGAACGGAGTCCCCTCACCTGCAAGTGGAGCGTCTCCCATCGCTGCGAGGTCTCAGCCGCAGGCCGTCCCCATCAAGCACAACAACCCCTGGGCTGCAGAGGTCCTGGCAGCCTCACAGCTGGCCAGCCAGTCCCCGAGGGACGACAGTGTCTGGGTGAACGCACCTCCCATCGCCCCCTCCACGGCAGAAGTCCATGTCAGATGCAGATGCATGGCTGGAGAGTATAACAAAAAGCGTTTCTGGCCCCGCTCTTCAACAGCAACACACAGAGCCTTTCAACCCACGGTCAGTCAATGGAGACACGATAAGAACTGGTCCGAGTCAGCCGTTTGACCCGTTCGCAGGTCCCATGACAGGCAATGCCCAGTTCAGACCGCAACAAACCCCACCCATGCATTCCACAGTCAGGACCAACGTCAGTGCTTCGGCGTACAGTCCAGCCTCTACCCAGCTTGGACAGCAAACCTTCACTGCAACGTCCAACATAAGCAATGGCAGTATAAGTGACCCGTGGCCAGGACAGACCCAGCCGCACCTGAATGGACAGAGAGACCCATTCCAACCCATGGCACCAACACAGCCATACGACCCCTTTGCAGTACCGTCGGTAGAAAAGACTTTTGAATTGCAATTGTAAACCACAGTAGCTGATCTCCAAGTCCCAAAGTCATAAAAACATATCAGTTTGCAGTGCACTGGATCATAATGACACAGTATGTGGAGTAAGGACTGATGCTCCAGTGTTGTTCATTGCATGAGTCATCTACTTTTGGTTACCCCAATGCTGTTGACAACTGAGCATGTTTGTAGTGTTGGTGCTCTAGACTTCCTTTTAAAATGCTTCAACATTAAAACCTTGAATCGCAGCCTGATCTCCCCCAGAATGCCATTACAAGGCTATGATCCTCCATTGCAACACTAGTACTCCTCTTACAGGCATGAACATCTGCTTTTCACACTGCCTATTGCTCTCAGCTAGCCTTGATCCTACAGTGGTTTGTGAATTCATCTGTATATATTTTATCTGAGATAAACCACTACTCAAACATCAGTTTGGGATCCTTCAACCAGAGAAATCTTTCAATGTGATTCTCAATTACCATTGCTAGTTGAAATACAAAGAAAATGAAGCATTAGAATTTGAGTTTTAACTAATTGCTTGCTGCAGTGCACTTACAGTGTGTTACTGTTTGGTGATTTCAATCAGTTTAAGGCTCAAAACACATTTGTATTCCTTACTTGCCTCACTTCAAGCAGCTTTGGTGAAAGGGGAGAATAACAGATTTTCAAGTTACTGAATTGACTCTTAAAACTTGCAACCAAAGTACTTTAAGTCTAGGTGGCTGATGGTGCATCACTTAGAGTGAGGATTCTTCTCCATTCCATCATACACTTATGTCTAAAGTTCCAACTGGCAGACGAACATAGCTGCTCCCCAGAAACCTTGGGTAGTAAGGCAGAGTCCCCAGCGAGCTATGGCTGGTCCAGTCTCTACTGTACACAGATTTAAAACATAGGTAAAAGAGCTTCTGTCACCATCTTGTTACAAGCAGATTGACTATGGTAAGATTCCTGGGAAGGTAATGTTTATTAACTGGAGAGTTCATGTATCTGGCAGGCAAAGTAGCAGATACTAGTAACTGCTCCATTGCCAGCATGGTAAACTACAGGTGCAACCGCAAGTGTTGTGTTAGAATCATTAACAAAAAATAAGAAGTGGTCTTCCTTAATAATGAAAGGAAGAAGTGATTCTGTGCATAAATATAGGTTAAGATGTACTTGTTAAAATGAAGGAGAATTCAATTTGGTACTACTATGTCATCTGGTCAGTTGGTAGATTTATCCACATAACTAGAACTGTAGGACTGACTGCTTGTACAACTGTTAATGAGACAGGGCAGCTGTCTGCCTGCACATGCCTGTTTTTTTCTGATGTTATTAAAATGTGCAAGCTGTCAGGCACACTTGTCCTTTTAACATTTCCCAGCTGTCAAGAAACCAGTCTGTGTGGTGTTGATGATGATCATTAGGGGCTCAGAATGTAACAATGTGATTTTAGTTCAATGCACCATTGAATTATGACAAGAAATAGTTGTACTTTTCTTGGTAAGACACTGAGTAATCAGGTATCCAATTTGAAATCACAGTGAGGGCATAGGCTCGGATTGATCAAATCAAGGAGCAAATGTCGACTGAGTTGACATGATGATTAAAAGGATTAATTATTGCTGCTGTCTCATCATATATGGTGATGGGCTTTTATTTTTGCAGGTTTTGCTCAAAATATTATTTGTAGTCCTAATGTTTGTAGTGATCACCCTAATATGTCAATTGAGAATATAAGGGCATGTTAGTGAAGTCAGCCTGCTACAACAATCAAATCAAAGTGGCAGGCTGTTGGAACAAACTTTGCCTTTTGTACTGTTATGTCTCTGTACTCAATGTCACTGGGTCTTAGCAGGAATGATAGTCTACAGATTACCCAGCTTATGTAAATGTTACAACTGAATCATTTTACAGGAATGCCTTTTAAGGCTTGTACATATGAGGATTTGACACAACAGGCTCTACCTTTCTGATGGGGTTATGTGTATTTACAGCCTTTTTTTGCTTTTATCTCATAATGACAATCTTTTGATTGAACTCTGCCATCAATTTTGTAGTTAACACTATTTTGTGATCATTTCGTTTATTAACATGGCAAATATTTTACCATTTTAATCTTTGAACAGAAAATATATTTAGTTATAAAGATTATTTTAAAGCTGAATCGGTGTATGTATGGGCTAAAATGTTGATAATTAGGATGCAACCAGTCATTTCTTTGTAGTTTTTATATCTGTTAATGTGTACCTTCAGTTAGCCCTGATGTTGGTTGATTTCTAAAAAAAGTAAAGAAGAAAAATCAAAATCTTTATGTGTTCTTAACAATCTGTCATTTGTGTATTCTGGATTTTCTGTCAGTAGTATTTAGTTTTTTGGTTTGCAGGTCACCGTAGTATCAAGAAGACCATTTCAAATGACATTTCAGAATGGTGATGTAGCAGGTGTTCTTGGTGTGCTACTTTTGTTTTCCAGTTTTGCTGCCAACAGCCCAGGAAAGGTTTGTAGCTTGTCTAGATGAGGATTTTGAATAACTTAGTGATATTTTATGCAATCAGGAATATTTACCAGGACTTTCTGGAACTCCTAGCTTGTGAATAGAAACTCTGATTCTAGGTTATTTATTGACAAAACTCATTGTTTTGTATGAATGGTAGCTAATCTATGTGAATCTTGTAAATAGCCTCTTCATTGCAGTACTGTGAGATACAAAAGCGAGTTAAGCTAAGTCATCTCTGTTAGCCTCTGTGTGATGTCTGAATAATTCTGTGCTGCAACTTGTAGTTGCACAACATTCACAAGGGTACACATGTACTTGTGCTATCCTGTACAATTCATTTTTAAGTCTCATTCCCTACAATGTGTCCTTACTAGATGAGTCAGTGTAGGGTCGATCAAACTCAAACATTGTTTCAGACTCACCAACTTACATGTAGCTACCTGTGACATAGTATTAAAACGTGACTCCCCAACATTAGGCATATGGTGCTCTCCTTAGGTTTTTAATGTTACTTTTGTGATGAAAGAGGCCACCAACAAAAATGTTGTGCACTCCACAGTAGATAGGAACCTACCTTGTAACTCTTTTCTAGTTGTTTCACCTCTAACAAACTCTGTACTTGTCAGTTTTTCCTATGTGAGAGATATGGATATTAGGCTGCTTTGCCAATAAACTCACCCTCTCAATGACTATATCAATGAAATCATTGAAGTTATTGTGTGTCATTGAACATGTTATAAAATAAGAAAGATTAGGTTTCCAAGACAATGGAGTGATCAGTTCTGCTATAATATATAAATACAGCAGAATCAGAGAGTTTTATTTGGTTAATGTGTTTTGTTGTATTTTTTTTTTGGTTAAAAGAATTTCTTGCTATGCATCATGATATCAGAAGTTGCCTTCAAAGCTCAACGTGGTGGTTCAAAAGAGACACCATACAGCTGACTGAAGTACTGCAACCAGTATCCATTACTGTATTTACAGAGCTCTAACTTCTTGTGTTTTTTGTCTGCTGGAATCAAGTTTGGAACCAGGCTTCAACAGTAAATAGATACTTTTGTGACTGTTTCAGAACATTTTTCAGTATTGACAACTGGTGCTGTTACATACATGTATGTCATCTCAGGGAAATGAGAAATGTAGTTGTGCTCGTTTATTCCATCAATATACATGTTTGTTACCACACACAACTTTTAGCAAGTTTCCTACCAGCTAGGTTGGCAAAAACTTTTATATATATATTGAGAGTCTACCTCTTCGTACAGATTGCGACTTAGAACAATCAACATATGCATGTCACTATCATAAATCTTTTCTTTATCACATCTGATAACAAAATTTAAAAAATCATATCTGTGTACTACATGTAGTTCTCTGGTACATGTAATGTGGATTCTGATGTCATTTGCTACTTTTGATCCCTAGTCTCATGTAGATCACTGGTTAGGGGAACAACTACTATTGTACACATACATGTGTGTGAGCTTTTCTCTGCAAAATACATAGTATATGAATAAGCTAGCTTACACATTGTCACTGGGAGTTCTAAACTTCACTAGAGGTGTCATGACTTGCAGTGTATTTGACAAGTGAAGCAGTTGTTAGTACAAAGGTGTTCTCTATGGAAGTGTAAAGTGTGCAGAAAATAGGACATCTGTAGGATCTGCACTGACGATGGATGGAACATGCAGATGTCTAATGTGCAAAAACCAAAATCTATTGTTTGTAATCTCAAAACAATCTCAATCATTTGCAGAGGTGATTCCCAGATGTTCTATCGCTGCCCAGTTAACGTTGTCATGTTATAAACATAGACTACAGCAAACTACTGGTAAATCTGACCAGTTTGTTAACATCAGCAAACTTCACAACCCCAGATAGACATGTTACATACAACACTTCTTTGCACATAGATTACTTTATGCACTTCATCTTTTGTTATTGGTTAAGTCTACAATTCCTATGTACAGGTTTTAATATTGTTGGTTCATTGACACGAACATACAAATAACTAGAGAAAAAGAAAAATTCAACAAAACAAGGCAGGTCACACCTGAAAACCAAAAGAGACAAATTTTAGCAGCAAAGCAAGACACAGGAGAGCAAAATAAATGCAATCATCTTTGTAGCATCACATTCTTTGAGAATGGATAAAAGAAAAAAGTTTCAATTTGGTAATAGATTTTTTTCATGCTTTCATTTACTTTCATCATTATAACCTGATTGTACATTACTCTAGCCATCACAAACTTGACAGGCTTATGTTGCAGATGTACACAGGAGACAGGAATACATAATCAAACTCTGGATGTCATGAAGGTGTGGGGAAATATATGCAGAAAGCTGACAACAGTGAGGAATAAATGCTTCATTACTGTCTTTCTTGTAAGTTTTTGGAAGGAACAGGTCTATCACTAAATCATTTATACAAATTGCCTATGCATTACTGTGGCTAGAAACACTGCTGCATATGTACTGACATGACCATATATATGTAGATATATCTGCTGCATTGATAAGAAGCATACATGAAGTACACATATTCAGACCATGTCTATCTAAGAGTATCATGATCAGGCCTCAGGTGATGGGTCTGTACAGCAGGGTTGTCACATACTTCCTCTTGTAACGATGTGTGGCACTCAACACCATCACCCCATCCTGTAGGAAACACACAAGGGGATTGTCAGAAAGGTACTAGTTAGTATCTATTGGTAGCCTCCTTTGCAGATCATTTTCCATACCAGGGGATGTTTAAATATAGGCTACTATCTACATTGATAGTCAAAGGTTAGAGTCTGTGCTTCTATATCATTTTATGGACATAGGTAATCAAATTGTTTTCTCACAGGCATCATACATGACACAAATCAAAATCGTAAATCATTATTGAAAACAAACTTTCTGAGAACTACTTACCTTAATGGACAGGGCATAGAGATGGTTCAACATGACATGATGTGGCTCAGGCAGGGATGTGGGCTCACACTGGACAGCAAACAGAAAACAAGGGCATGTATTTATACTATATCATAGAAAGAAAAATTAGAGGATCACCATTATAGAAAGGAGGACTTTCAAGACTGCAGAAAATTAATCTGTCTACTACATTGTAGCAATATGTCAACTTTATTTAAAACTACTTCATAAGATGAGTAAAATTTCTGAATCTCAATTTCATGTGACTTCATCTATTCTCCTAGACCCTAGTTGTCAACCCCAGCAAAAAAAGTACCAGTAAGTCTTCCTTGCATGAAGCATGTGACTGACCTGTACAGACATGTCCTTGTTGAGGATGACCTGCAGCAGCTGAGGAGGCAGGATGGGGGGGTTCTGTATCCTGTCATACGGACTCCGCTCTGGGACAGACTGACCATAGAGTCCTGGGGGCGACCCTGATACATCTGCTTAGGAAAACAGCCGGTGATAAGAACAGTGTATCTAGGATGGTCAATCATAATGCACTGAGATCTGGTAGGAAAAAGTTAACTTAAACACACATACAACTACTTCAGTGGTCAACACTGCTATGTTGTACCAGAGTTCGAAATACAAAGGTGCAATGTGCAAATTGCACGTAATTTTCAAGATTTGCACCTAAAAATATTTTGAATGTGCAATTTTGCACCTGGACAATACCGATATATCATGTTTGCACTGCGTATCTCCGAAGTTTCTTGCTGTGTCGGCATCGCGCTGGGCGCATGGCAGCCATATTGTTTTCTTTACTGAACATCCTGGGAACAAGCTGCTCTTGTCCCCAGGTGAAGACGCGAAGGCATTACGTAATGATTTACCTAATATGGCAAGACGCGAAGGCCTACGTAGCTGATTTACCAAATATGGTGAGACCCGCGAAACTTGTTGCCCGATGTGGTACGAAGTCCTTCGGCAGAGTAATTTCGGCTTTTTCGTCCAATTTTCGGTAAAATTTGGTGAAAAACAGAGTTTTCGGATTTCCCAGCATTCAGTGCTACCCAGGAAATTTGTAAAGCATGAAGAAGGGCCCATGAAGAAGGGGTCGATTTTCAAGTTCTTTTCACGGGCCCAGCCGGCATCAGAGGCTGGTGCAGCCGGTGGCGGTGGACCAGAGGCTGGTGCAGCCGGGGGCGGTGGATCGGGAGATGCCACCGGGTCCACCGTCTCCGAGGATCCCGCGGCCGATGTTGACGACGCGCCCCCAGAGGAGGGGGAGGGGAGCGCCAAGAAGCAAAAATTAACCGGACGTTATTTTTTCAAGCAGTATTTTTTTCCTATATCGTGCACGATATTCAAGGTAAACAAATATGCAAAATAAATGAAATTTATTGCTCGCATACTGTTGGTAAATTTTTTTTATGACGAGTGAGAGGGCCGGGGGTCACTAGCGGCGTCCTTTGAAGCTAATGCCGACAAATTTTTTTTGTGTTCTTTTTTTTTATAAACACAGATGATACTTGCATTGTTCATGTTTTTGTTTGGTCCCTTTCTTTTTAATGTATACTAAAACTTCTATATGCAGTGGCAGGCTAAGAAGGTTGATACACAGTAAAACAGTT
>NW_017803013.1:449100-453914 GCF_001625305.1 Branchiostoma belcheri
TCACACTGGACAGCAAACAGAAAACAAGGGCATGTATTTATACTATATCATAGAAAGAAAAATTAGAGGATCACCATTATAGAAAGGAAGACCTTCAAGACTGCAGAAAATTAATCTGTCTACTACATTGTAGCAATATGTCAACTTTATTTAAAACTACTTCACAAGATGAGTAAAATTTCTGAATCTCAATTTCATGTGACTTCATCTATTCTCCTAGACTCTAGTTGTCAACCCCAGCAAAAAAAGTACCAGTAAGTCTTCCTTGCATGAAGCATGTGACTGACCTGTACAGACATGTCCTTGTTGAGGATGACCTGCAGCAGCTGAGGAGGCAGGATGGGGGGGTTCTGTATCCTGTCATACGGACTCCGCTCTGGGACAGACTGACCATAGAGTCCTGGGGGCGACCCTGATACATCTGCTTAGGAAAACAGCCGGTGATAAGAACAGTGTATCTAGGATGGTCAATCATAACGCACTGAGATCTGGTAGGAAAAAGTTAACTTAAACACAACTACTTCAGTGGTCAACACTGCTATGTTGTACAAACACATTAATTTGGAAACATACTAGTACATGTAGTAAAAAGATCTAGGGAGGGGATTTACCCCTCTAGTTACAACAGCTGGACATAATTGAGCCAGGCCAGTCCTCACCCCTAGTAGTGTCCCCTTTTGCACTGCTAGACAATGAATCCAAGTCTGATGCCAGAGCATCAAACACCTCAAAATCAGACTTCTTCACCTCCACAACATTGTTCAAAGTCCCCAGCTGGTTATCCACAGATGGCTGGAAGGGAAAAAAAGGAGTTCATTAAAGCTAGGCTACATCTTTACATCTATGCTTTTCCCCACTTTACACTCAAAACCTTTTTGTGTGCATGAAAATTACAGTATACATAAGCATACTGCACCTGCACTGTACCATTTAATTTCCTTTCATCTTGTGATTACTTCAATAAAAGAATATCAGTCACTTCTCTACTACCAACATCATTTTACATACATCATAGAAAAATAATGTGTACTTTAGGTGCTGACTACTGAGTAAACTTCTATCAAACATACCAAATCTGGATTATGCACCCACTGTCCATCTACATAGAACTTGTACTCATGTCTTCCTTCGGGTAGGTCAATGAAGGTCACAAAGTCATTGTGGCTGAAAGAACAAGTCATGGGCATAGAGTCACTAGTAATTCATCCTAGAATTTTTATGGTGACAATAAACTGTTACATCGATGCCAAAGTGTCAATAGAAAGTAAGTATAGGTCTTGACAACAGATTAAAAAAGATACTACCGGTAGTAGCTTGGATGCTGCATCATGCAGATAAAATACTTCAACAGCTTTAATAAATTTAGGGCAACAACACATGCCCCCATGAAAAGCAGGCTGAATTGGGTAATCTGTAATACATATTCGAGTATAAAAAAAGGCACAAACAAACATACCTCTTGTTTAAAGGTATCTTGGTTGACCACTCATTAAAAGAGCCTGCCATGGCAACAGTCTTGGCATTAGCGCGCCAGCGGAACATGGTTGGCACAGTATCTTTCTTTGCTGATGAACTTTTTGCTGCTTGCTGTTGGTCTGGGATTCTCATGCTTGCACTCTGAAAAGGAAGATACATGTATAATTCTCTTGGCATTGACAGTAGAATATTGTCAATTAAAACTAATGCTGTATACCAGCTTTTGTGAATATACAATACATCTAGAGTGTAAACCCTGCCTCATCAAAATCTTTGCCTACTTGTTTCAGTGAGGCCAAAGCATTTTTAATGCCCTTCCTAGTCACGTGATCAAAGTAAAACAAACTGTTTATTCAACCGACCTTCACACTTGGAGACGGAGAGAACTCGAAGGCATCCTCCAGAGGCGACCCCACCATGATCTTACTCCCGGGGCGGCTCAGGTCCAGCCTGTCAGCGTCCAGGGAGTCCCGCATGGAGGCACCCCCACCGGAGTCACTCCTCTCCCGCTTACTGCCTGTGGTTCCCATGTTGTTGCAGAAGCCGTGCTGGTTACACCGTCACTGCTGGACGAAATATCCTCCGTTTGACAGAGCTACAGTTGCAGTTTACGGCTAAAAACTGCACCTTGTGTCTCTCCGGAACGTAAACAGTGACCACTGAGCAGTATCTCTGAACTCAGGACCTGTTTGTAGCCTGGGTTCACGCTGTCCAAATTATCTCACAAATTTTTGGCACCAAAGAACGATTGGCGCAGGACGCTAGACTGATCACCTTGACCTAGCTACCCAGGGTAATTTCTAACCTCGGTCGTCACAGCTCAACACATCGGTTTTCCCTGCCTCTGTGGAGTCAAAACTTGTCCTCATAAAGGTGAATTTCGAAGGGTTTTATAGCGTAACGTCGAGCCGAAGGTACGTCCGAAGTAGCACGGAAATGTTTACTTCTGGAGCCCCTGCGCTGCGGTATGAGACCACTAATCAGGGGTCAGCATACTGCACATGCGCAGGGCTATCATCAATATGGTATCACAAAGGCGTTTTTAAGGGGGTGACGCCCTTGCTGTGGTGCTCTGACGTTTCACACGTGTAAGATTTGCACTGGCTGGGAGAATGGTTATGAATCACATAAAATCACTGTTTCTCGACCAAATTCCTTTTTTTTTTTCAAAATAAATGTATTATAATCTCAGCTTCTTGTGTTTCGGTTTCAATGGAGACTTGGAGTGCACAGGTAAAATCCTGAAACACAGAAGTTCCTTCATAAGCCCTTGGTTGACCATTTTATCATTATACGCGCCAGGTGTTCCTATCGACATGTAACGATACTGAATAGTCGTTCCAAGGACCTTGGCCGTACACAGCCGAAAACGTGAGGACCGTGAGCAGCTACAGTATTTGCCTCCAATAGATAATCGTGCAATACCGGTGATACAGATAACGTTACTAACTTGTAGCTGGTCAACTTTCGGACTGCCAATGTCGGGAAGTTGCTCCGTGGAGGAGAGGTGTTATAGTCTCCATCGCGGCACCAATTCTCATGAGCTACACGTTGACTGTGTTGTGCCATCACTGGCAAAGGCACACATGTAACGTACGTCATGTAACGTTACCAACTCAGGGAACGGAAAAGTGACGCAACCATATACAATGTAACGTTAATGCTCTCATATTCCATGGAGCTCGCAGTGGCTATTTGCCTGGCTTTTACACTGCTTATCATTATTTTTTCATTAGAAAAACAATAGAACGAAAAAAAAAAACATTTCAACACGGGGGACAGACGTAATTCTAGAGCCAGTTCAAACTGGCTGAGGTGATGTTGCTTGCAGATTTTTTCCGAAGAAGTCATGAAGCATAACGTTACATTATTACAACATGTACTTTTGAAATATAGTAATAAGTCCGAGTGTTGCAAGGTTATCCAAACATGCCTTTCGATGGGGTCTTAGTCTGATTCACAACTTTTACCGTCTTCTCCTCCTCCTCCTCCTTCTCCTCCTGCCATTTTTTAAATGGATTCAGCTTCTTCATTTTAGGGCCCAAGGTCCTGAAATTTGGTATGGAGGTACAGTGGGCAAATACCCCTAGGCGTTTTTTAAATTTTTGTGATACAGGCTTTTAGAATGGTTTTATTTGAGTTTTTTGGCTGTGTTATATCAAATGTATTACTGTGTTAGTGTGCCGTGTTTACCATGAGTCATCACAATGGAATGCAGGGCATCAACCAATAGGCATGCAGCTTTCCTCTATACTTCTTGCTGATTGGCTGTTGGGATTTAACTTGATTAACACAAGCACAGAGTATTTCCACCTGCACAGAGCATTTCTTGCTGATTGGCTGTTGGGATTTAACTTGATTAACACCTGCACAGAGATTTCCATACTGACAGTATGTCTTTATTCAAGTGTTTTGGTAGGTATTTCAAGCTTTTCTGCTCCAGCATTGGAATGCGGGGCATGAACGTTTTTTTATTTATTTTGAAAATCAACAGTTTCCATTATGCAATTAAAAATCCTAACCAATAAAGTAGGGAATAGCTATCCAACTGTTGTTTTAGTTGTATGTTACTTCATATTATAGTTATATCAATGTAAATCATTGTTTTCCCTTGTGTTTCTCATTCTTTCCCTGCCATGACGTCGTAAAATGTGGTGAACCCATCGCTGTATTTGCTCCAAAGCAAATATTGGCCTTTCTAGTTAATTCATAACTTTTATGTAGCAAGGAATTATCTTCACTATTTGAACGTTATGATATCACTGACACTGTTTGTATAAGCGTTCTCTGCTCTCGAATCACACGCTGTCAGACGTAAGCAGATGCCTGGCAGCAAACAGTTAGAACTGACCATTGGAGATTTTCACTATAACATGGAAATAGAAACCAATACAAAAGCTTGGTTGCCCGAAGCTACATCAAGTCAACATCTCATTTTATCTTTCTCGGAGTATTAAGGGGTGATATATTTCGGCACTCATGATATCATGATGAGAGTGAGTCTCATCAAGGAGCTTCGATCTCAGTGAGCCCTCCCGGGAAGTTTAATACGTCACTGGTCGCGGTTGCTTTTATTTAGTAATGTTAGACTCCTCTGTAGCTGCTCATTTTAGGATACTGGCGTATGACGTGAAACACAATGTATCAGTAACCTTCACATTGCGCCTTCAAAGCCAAGGTCAAGGAGGCCAAAAGCTCAAAGCCACGGCACGAACCCAGAAAATAACGTTTACTGCAACTGCCTTTTTACTGTTACCTAGAAAAAAAATCACCATTCTGTTTATATTTGTATAAAGCGGTGCCAGGGTCCATTCCAATTTACAGCGAGCCGCAAGCAA
>NW_017803013.1:453934-519761 GCF_001625305.1 Branchiostoma belcheri
TGGTTCTATCTTTACTGAAATGGCTTAATTTAATTCGTTATCCCTCAAAAGATGGGGATAGACACCAAAATTATTCTGATACCATGAGTAGTTACTGAGATATTGACGAAAACTGGATTTTCAGTAATGGCCACCTTAATTTGCATATTGTGCGAATTGCCCAAGGATGACAGAGTGGCATCATTCAGATTCTGAAAGAGCACACCTCAGAGATATAGAAACAACAAAAAAACTTTGTATGGACCGCATTGCAAGGTTCTTCAAAAATCGGGGGTTTGGCAACCGGACTATAAGCAGATCGCGGCCTGGCAGCAAAAGCGTTAACGCTGTTACAGTTAGAACTGACCATTGGAGATTTTCACTATAACATGGAAATAGAAACCAATACAAAAGCTTGGTTGCCCGAAGCTACATCAAGTCAACATCTCATTTTATCTTTCTCGGAGTATTAAGGGGTGATATATTTCGGCACTCATGATGAGAGTGAGTCTCATCAAGGAGCTTCGATCTCAGTGAGCCCTCACTGGTCGCGGTTGCTTTTATTTAGTAATTTTAGACTCCTCTGTAGCTGCTCATTTTAGGATACTGGCGTATGACGTGAAACACAATGTATCAGTAACCTTCCCATTGCGCCTTCAAAGCCAAGGTCAAGGAGGGCAAAAGCTCAAAGCCACGGCACGAACCCAGAAAATAGCGTTTATTGCAACTGCCTTTTTACTGTTACTTAGAAAAAAAAAATCACCATTCTGTTTATATTTGTATAAAGCGGTGCCAGGGTCCATTCCAATTTACAGCGAGCCGCAAGCAAGTGATTATTGAGCGGCTGCATCGTGTCAGGACTGGCCATGGTCCAACCACTTTTGAATTTGCCGCCTTCGCCCCTCCGGACTAGACCTGGAGTCCCCGTATTGTTATTGTTCGAACCAATATGGCGGCTCTTCTGGATAGGTAGAGGTAGTGACACACAACATGAACTGGATCGCCTGAAACGGCGAACTCCGGAGAATACGACCACGATGGCGGACACCAGACGGCGTGTGAAGCTCTACGCCCTGAATGAAGATCGACAATGGGACGACAGGGGCACGGGACATGTGTCATCGTCGTATGTGGAGCGCTTGAAGGGGATGTCCTTGTTGGTGCGAGCCGAGTCGGATGGTAATAATCGCTGCTTTGCCTTTGGCGCTCTTGTTTCGAGCTTGCAGATTTTTTCCCGAAGTTTTGCAAAAACATGTAGAAAATTTTCTATTTCTCCTCGATCAATATAGTAAAGTTCACTGCGATTATAACCAATCTCCCAGGTGCGCAGACTTCTAGAGTCCAAGCGCTAGACGGCCAGATCTTCGCATGCATCTGATCAGACAAGTATAAAGAAGAAGGAGCAAGCCTGACCGGCATCAGCTAGACTGTGTTTACGAATCGAAATCAGTCCATCACTAACGCACGTTTCTTTTCTTCCCTGTGTGCAGGGTCTCTACTTCTGGAGTCTAAAATTCAACCGGACACAGCCTATCAGAAACAACAGGTAAATGCCTCCCATGTGTGATACAATATAACGGCTGCACACGTTGTCTCATGTACCTGCAGACGCCGTGGGCTGGATTTTCACATGTCCCGCAAAAACAGATGTTTACACAGATTTTAAAGCTTATTTGCGGCTAACTTTTTGCATTATTTGTAAAATAGGACAAAATGTAGGGAAGATGCGAAATGTAGAGGTGAAGGGGAAATTCTGTCTTCACAAAATCACACAACTGAAATTATGCTTGCAAATCTCAGCCTGTCACACGTTTTGCTGATACCGAGCCTACATACCTGTGAATTGCATAATTATTATTGAGGGCAGTATTCAACAATGAACAGATTACATATACATGCTGACATATTGGAATGTGAATGCTAATGAATTAGACATAAAATAATATGTAGAGATGGGGATAGAATGATGTTTTAGTGCTGACTTTTGTACTACCGGAGTCCTTTTTTCCCCAAGCAGCATTGTCTGTCATGGTGAATATGTGTCTACAATGGAATTGATTGCAACTAAATTATGTGTGCCAGGAAAACAACATGTGACTTGTTAGCTAGGCTAAGCAGGAAGATTTTGCCCAAGGCCTTGAAAGTGCAATGGTCAAACCACCATGACGATGTCTGTGCACCATAGATGTGTCATTATGGCTGGGAGATTAACTAGTAAATGAATGCAGTTACAACATCAACTGTGAAGTATCATATCAGGGAAAGAACATTGTTATTTATTATACTAGCTATGCTTACCATTCCATCCAAGACAGATGCTGCCCCCCCCCCCCATGTTTAGAATTTAGGCAAACCAGAAGTAATGGAAAGGAATTAATGTCTTTGTGTAGTAAACTAGTAGTATTTATTAGTACTTTATATATAAATGTCAAAGGGCAAACATCGAGCTGGGGAAAAGGTGTCATATCAGATATGGAAAGGAAGAGGAGATACTTAGGTATTTTGTAATCTCTTTGAGGTCATTTAGCATCAAAATTCCAATCCCTTCAACTTGCACATTACAAACCATTTCAAATATTCAACCCTATTAACAGCAATAATAGCCTGATCATTATCGTTCCCCCAGCCTTAAGTTCTGTTTGTTAATGTTTATTATGTAACATCCTGTGTTGCAGGAGACTCTGATCGTCTGGTCAGAAGCTGACAACGTTGACCTTGCACTCAGCTTCCAAGAAAAGGCGGGATGTGATGAGATATGGGAGAAGATATGCCAGGTAGGACATCGTAGAACTAGTAATGTGTCATCAAAACTAAAGGAGAATTGGGGTTTTAGTTGTACTTTTCTGCGTAAGTTGTTACTGTTAGTGTAACAGTGTTTAGGAAGAGTATTTGTATGGTTTCATAGACATACTGATTTACATCTGTACCCACATTATGTGTATTTTACATTTGTACTAGGTGAAGCAAGGCAGACTAAATGCCTGGAGGAAAGTTATTGTAAATTGTATCTCTAAACATTGAAGTCTACTCCTCTCCTGGCTGTTGCTTTCTAATACAGTAATAGTTATATTATCACTTTCACAGTCACAAGACTCATATGCTCAAGTTCATATACAGTTCTCCTACAGTAATTCATGTACTGTGGAGCTATTTTACCCTGTTGAATTTTGAATATTGTGTAGATAATGATACACTGTAGAGATTGTAGAGACATGTGGCATCTTTGCACTGCTTTGCTGGTTCTGAATAGGTTAATTACACTACTATAGTATTATTGAGTTGGTGTGGCAGATGTTTTATCAGCAATTAGCTTGTTTCTGTAGATATGCTAAAGATTTTACAGCATTGACTCGATGATTGAGACTTTTTAGTTATGCCTAGTGCAAAGATTGAATAAGAAGATTGAATTTTGAGCTTAACAGGAAAATCTTTCCAGATGCATTTGATCTATTATGAAAGTATCAATGACCTGAGAGTAAACAGGTATTTTGTTTATTTCCACAGTAAAGGAATAATGCATTTTACATCAGGAATTTTGACAATAGACAAACAAATATATTTTTCAACTGTGACGTCAGTGACTCCCAATGACTCTAGCATTACACAAGGTTTGGAAGTTGTGTTGTCCCGTACAAATTAGATTTCTAATGTACAAGTTAATTTGTAGCTGAACATGTCCCCAGATAGAGTGGTCACATCCCAGGATACAAGACTTCCCACTAGTAATCTTGTATGTGACCACTGTGGTGTTAGTGTTGATAAGGTCAAGTACAAACAGTTGCACTTGACTTGTGCACTGCCTTCACTGTCACAATACTGCAGTCATTCCATCAAGCAGACCACAACATGGCCTGATTATAAACAGATGTAGCATTTCACTTGGTATTCAACAGCCATTAATGAAGTTCTTTAGAATTAACATCCATGGTTTTAGCAGACGAGTCTCTCACTTGTCCCAATTTTGTAATTTCAAAATTTGTAAATAGCAATACAGTACAAATAAATCTTTGCTGGTTGTCTTTCAGTCTTGTGTTATTAAGTTTTAGAATAAACATTTGAATATATAAAAGACTAATGTAATAGTCATGTTGAGACTTGCATGTATTTAAGAACTGTATAGAATTATGTTTCATGTTATGTTCAGATTGTTGTACTAAAATGGTTACTAGTATATTTATTGAAACATGCTGGCTAAAGTGGTTTTGTTGCTTAGGTGCAATGGTGGTGTTTTCTATTGTTGATCAGTTTTATAATTACTAGTAACAAGAATAGTAATAAGTAGATCTTATTTTGAATAGACCTGAGTAGATCATTAATTTGTATGGATTTCAGAATGAAAGGGTAGCGGGTAGTGAAGTTTAAGGTAATGACAGCCTAGTATTAGTCTAGTAGGATGTTGTTTTCATCAATAAGATTTAGTGATGTTTTGCTTCAAAAGATAAACACATTTGACATTAATAGCTGAGTTATTTGACTTTGACCTCAGTGTCTGGCCTAGACATGTTAGACGTGCTTGCATCTGAATGCTTAAATGCTAGTATGCATTATGTTCTTGTTGCAAAACAGGAATGTACCACCATACATAGCACATAATTTGTAAATGATGAAGTGATTAATATAGCAAATAAATTCCTTCAAACTTAAATTGTGTCACAAGTACAAAACACACATCTCAAATAAGGCACATGCATATAGTATAAAGACATCACATTTTATATTCTCTGTCTTTTTGAAAAACATCAGTGTTGCTATATTTGCATTACTGGGGTTCATCATTGAAACTTGTGTCGATTGTGTTGACAATAAATGTAGTTATATTCCAATGTCTGAGGGTCAGCATGCAACAATCCACTTTCTTGCTCTGATCAGATTCTAAGTTGTTTACTTTCTGTTCAGTAGTCATAATAAAACCTAAAAATAAGTAACATACATGTAGTCTGACTCTGATCCATGCTAGGTGCCCAAAGTTGTGAGTATACCAAAATTTTGTGGTCTTGACCTTTCTTTTCTGCTGGGTAAAGGGTAACTTAACTTACTTTGGAGCTGTAGGTAAGGTTATCATATAATATGTACTGTCATTTGTATTTAAACATCTTGCAAAAGAATTTCTCTTATGTATAACATAAGTTGATGCCACAAACCTAATGCTTTATTATTTGAAGAGCATTAGGGCTAGGTGGTCTCCTGCCAGTCCAGCTATTAGTGTAGCCTAAATACAGCCTGTCCCTTTGTCATTGTTTACACTACATAACAGCACTTCCATTAGTGAAGAAGCAGGCAGAATGCCATGTGTTATAGTGAATAGTTAACATTAGTAGACTGGGATTCCAAATGGATCTAAATGCCTTGGACTCCAGGTACTGTTGATGTCTCTCTAGAGGGTAGTGTATTATATCACTTTGCCAGCATTGAGGCATTAATGTAATGCTACTAGTGTAAGCATGAATTGAGAGTAATCTTTTAGTTCCATGTAAGTTGTGTGGTAGAAAGAAAATTTGGGATCACAACAGAACCTTTCACAGCAGAAACTATTGTAATCTGTTTATCAAAAAGATATGTGGTATGTTGCACGTACTGGAAATATTTTAAACATACCAGTATCTATATATGTCTTACATTCAATGTAGTGCTTATGACTGTTCCGTTGTTCTTATACCGATACTCATAATTCACTATTCTGTTTACAGTCTGCTGATCCCAGTCTCATCATATCAGTTGTTACTTTGTTAGCTAAGACATACCGGTAGTCTTTGTCATGGATATTTCAGTGCTGCACTTTTGATTGCAACTAAACTTAGTGACTAGAATTACTACTGCCAGTAGTACTTTGTGGTATATGTACTTGAATAGGACCTTGACATTGTCCTTTCTAATTTGGTCAGTTATTGTTCCATGGAGCTGAAAACTGGTTTTATAATTATAGGCAACATATGGCACCTTCTGCCCAGCAGGTCCTTTATGCCTACTAGTTCATTTACTTGACCTCTTCTCTTTTTTTGTTAAATACAGGTTCAAGGAAAGGATCCATCATGTGACATAACCCAGGACATCGTGGAGGAGTCAGAAGAAGAGAAGTTTGAGGATATGCCAGACGCCGCCCCTCCCATCGAGCTGCCGCCCTGCGAGCTCAGCAAACTGGACGAGATCTCCGAGGTCTTCAACAGTGTACTTCCATCCCCCATTCGGAGAGAAAAGCTGGCCAACGCCATAGAGTATGAAGGATACATCAAGAAGATAGTAGACTTGTTTCACATGTGTGAGGACCTGGAGAACTTTGAGGGCTTGCACCAGTTGTACGAGATTTACAAGAGTATATTCCTGTTAAACAAGAATGCACTGTTTGAAGTCATGTTCTCAGATGAGTTCATCTTTGATACCGTGGGAATACTGGAGTATGACCCAAGCAAACCTGAAAAAGCCAGTCATCGGGACTATTTGCGAAACAGTGCATCCTTTAAAGAGGTCATTCCCATCAGTAATGAAGAACTGCGACAGAAGATCCACCAAACGTACCGAGTTCAGTACATCCAAGACGTGGTGCTGCCCACACCGTCAGTGTTTGAGGAAAATATGCTGTCAACACTAAGTTCCTTCATCTTCTTCAACAAAATAGAGATAGTTAGTATGATACAGGTGAGTGGTACTGCAAGTTGATTTCAATCATAGTTAACAAGGGTAGGACATTGTAAGTTGCACATGTAACATCTTGCTGATTAAGTCTGTGCATTATAACTTAGAAACAACTGTTGGTCTATGCCAAGGCAGTAGTATGTATTAGGGGATTGCTACCGTTTTCCATCCAGTTCAGAAACTGATGGCAGGAACCTGTATCTCACAGAAAATCAGTATACAGTAATTAGCTGCATTCCGTTTGAGGCAGTGTGTTGCCCTTAAAAGTGATTTCCACAGACTATCAGTATCACACTTAAATATAAATGCTACTGAAGCTTTTGGGAGCTTGCTTCAGAACAAGCTTTTGGGCCTACAAACTTTTGGGCTTGCTTCAGAACAAAGGTCTCCCAAGTGTATGGTCAAATCTTATGATAAATAATGCAATACAACCTGTTCCAGGATGATGAGAAGTTCCTGACAGAACTGTTTGCTCAGCTCACAGATGAAGCCACGGACGACAACAGAAGAAGAGAATTGGTAGGATTCTGAAGATTCATACCAGTTTCTCCATAGGAACAAAACATGAACAGACCCAGACAACTCTCCATGGGTCTAAGTCAGCAACATTTGCATGATGATAAATATTTCCTTTATAGTTTCGCTTCTAACTGAAAATCTTGTTTTTAACACCCACCGAGCTATTCATGAATTCCATTGTATTGATAGGAAGAAATAAGTAATACTTTTATTGGATGTTGCTTTGAAATTCTTTGTTGAATACTCCACAATCTGCACCTGGCATTTAGTAGTCTTTACAACTCAACAAGCAACTTTGCAAGTCAACAAGCAGTACTTGTCTGCATGCGAGACAAAAGTAAATGTTGTATTGACCTTTTTTTGCAGGTTAACTTCTTGAAAGAGTTCTGCACCTTCTCACAGACACTGCAGCCACAAGCTAAAGAATCTTTCTTCAAGGTAAAACAGTGAAACAGATAAACAATATTATATTTTCACAATACCTTACAGACTAATGAGGAATGGGACTTACACACAGATGCTGTACCTGTTAAGTGTCATTGTGTGATATGGATTCTGTCGGTTTCCATGTTCATAGGTGTTATGACTGGCTTTGTCTCCTAGGTCATGAGGTATAAATAATTGCATGTAGTGCATAAAGTGGGCTCATCAATCATGAAGTACTAAGTTTGGCAATCCCAGGCAATCTTATGAGTAACAAGCAGATGTGTTTGTAAATCAGGTATTTCTCTCTTCTTCAGACATTATCCAATCTCGGGATCCTTCCAGCATTAGAAGTCATTTTGGTAAGTACCAACACCCTACTTTTGAAGAAAGTAACATGCAGTTGTTCATCAGTCCAGATGTGGACTTAAAGATTCTGCTCAGACATTTATCACAGTTATTGTTTGGCTTACGCTACTTGCCATATGTAGGCATCAGCAGGTAAATAGAGGTTTGAACTTTTCATTGAGGAGTGTTTTATGGGAAGTACAGGATGTCTTTTTTGCTGTTCTCATGTGCTTTATTAATATACTGACCTAGTTCCATGGATAGTTAGGGCTGTTTTTAGACCTCCACAATTTTTCCCGATTTTGCCCTTACTGTAGCTCATATCTCTTGGGAAATGTCAGTTCTACAGAATTTTTGTGATCTGCAAGGTGAATTGAATGCACAGAGATGATGATTGACTGGTATTATGAGACTATACACACGCCTGACTAAGTTCATCTGTTTTTATAGAGCATGGATGACCCTGAGGTGAGACAAGCCTGTACAGACATCATCATGTACATAGTGGAGTACAGCCCGTCCATGGTGCGGGAGTTCATCATGCAGGAGGCCAACCAACAGGACGATGACATTCTGCTTGTCAACCTCATCATCGAGCAAATGATCTGTGACCCTGATCCAGGTACAGGGCTGCTTATGTATCTTCACATAATAGATTGCGCCTGATTTCAATTAAAATTTTTCTTCTTGCTCATAGTCATACTGTGTTCTGACATGTAAAAAGTATGCCAATGTCTGCAAGGGCTGACTTTTACAAGTGTAATGATATTGGTTTTGAAATATTCGACTAGAAAATGGATTTTTCTTAGTTCTGCACTGTGGCATATTTTAGGTGAGTGTTCTAGTTCATGGGAGTAAATTATGCCCATTTGTATTGCAGAGCTGGGAAATGCACTTCAGCTGAGTGGAGTGTTGAGGATACTGATTGACCCGGAGAACATGATGGCAACAGCAAACGTAAGGATCGTTTTGATGTAGTCCTGGGATTGTAGTTGTTCAGTTGTTGGTCTGTGATCGATAATGTTGTGTAATGGTGGACAACCTGCGTCTTGCAACAAGGCTATAATCGCAATGTTTTTTGTAGTTACAATATATACGTTAGTCTGCATCTTTGATAGTGGTATTTCTGACAATGTAAGAATATTATGACACTCTGAAAGGAATTAAATACTAAGCCATAGGCAATCATTTGCTGAGCTGTACAATGCAAAGATGCCATCAGCCATCTGCCTATCTCTGAATAACTGACATACTGAATAGATATTACCAGTAGATACAGTACCAGAAGCACAGGTTGAGTCTGAGAATGTGGGACATTGTCTGTGTTAGCTGAACTCGATGATAACAATACTGAAGCCCAGCAAAACATGGATAAGGAATTTAGTCTTTTTGAAAAGATATAGAATACTTAAGTCTGTCTGAAGACAGGTCATGGCATCTAAAATTATCCATAGCACATGAAATGAATGTATAAAGTGATATCTGGATTTGTTGTTGATCTAATATCAGCCATTCACCATTGCCGACCATAAGGCATGGGCCTCTGTTCCTTTTCCCCAGAAAACTGAGAAGACAGAATTCCTCAGCTTCTTCTACAAGAACTGCATGCACGTGCTGACAGCCCCACTATTGGCAAACACTACAGAGGACAAACCAAGTAAAGGTATGTGACCGTTCACTTGATGTGACTACAATTAATGTTTGAAAATGATTTTGTGTCAGAGTGAATTTTTAATCTGGTATCAGCACATGGCTGTTAGCTGTGTAATGGGAGATGAAAATCAATACTATGACATTGTATTGGAAGATTTTTCTCAAGTGATGACAGACGCATTGTAGGTCAGTATTCCTGCCATCTGTTGTCATAATAACAGGAACTAAGTATGCTTGCTGTGGACTATATAACAAGCTACCTATATAACAAGCTACCTCTATTGCATTACACATTCTAACTGAAGTTATGCTTGAACAAGTTACAGATTAACAAAAGTTGAACTTGACACTGAATTTTGTTCAGTTGATTTCCACTTTTCACCTTCCTAAGCCAGGGTAGGGTGCAGACTGGTAGAACTGCTGGAAGTTCTAACTTGTGTCCCTTTCCAGATGACTATGTGACAGCCCAGCTGTTGAGTCTGATCTTGGAGCTGTTGGCCTTCTGTGTGGAACATCACACCTATCACATCCGAAACTACATCTTCAACAAGGACCTGCTGCGCAGGATCCTGGTCCTCATGAAGTCCAGCCACGGACATCTCGCACTAAGTATGAACCAACTTCTACTGTTGGGGTGATCTTGTATGATTTCTATTTACTAAAGTTTAATCTGTAGTTGTAGGATTCTGCTGTCATTGTCATCTTGTTTATTTCACATAAGGAGGAAAAGACATCATAACCTCAAGTGAAGTACATGTTTATGTGTGAGTATGTATGTGTGACTGTGACAGAAACTGCTGTTGTTTTGTTTGCTAAACAGGCCTAAATTTTATGTTGTTCCCTGAAGGTGCACTGCGGTTTGTTCGGAAGATCATCAGTTTGAAAGAAGAGTTCTACAATCGCTACATCATCAAAGGCAACCTGCTCAAGCCTATTGTGGACGCCTTCCTCACCAATGGACAGCGCTACAACCTCCTCAACTCAGCTACATTAGAACTCTTCGAGTTCATCAGAGTGGTAAGCATTGCATTAGTGTTAGGGTAGTATTATAACATCACTTTCAGTTTACCAGTGACTCCTGGCCTGCTTGCCCCAAGTGCTGAACAAACAGGTATTGTTTGCCTCAACCCCATTGCGTCCTGCAACATTTTGAATATTGTGCAGGGATGGAGATGTTGCAATTTTTAATTTCCTTCAGACAAAGCTGTTTACTATATATTTTGATGTGTAATGTTAGTTTGAAGTGGTGCTGACAATGTCTTTTGTTCCTATGAATGTTCCACAACAGGAGGACATCAAATCTCTGGTGGCCTATGTGGTTGAGACATTCTACGAGCAGCTGAAAGACGTTGATTATGTCAACACCTTCAAGGGACTCAAGTTGAGGTATGAGCAGCACATGGACAGACAAAACGTCAAGTCTAGCTTGGACAGGTACTGTCCTGTAACCATGTTTTTTTTTTCAAAGAAGTGAATTGTGTTAATCCATTTTATTCCAACTACTGAATGTCACAGGTTCTATTAACAATAGAGATAGAAAGGGTTCATGATTTTCTTTGCAGCTTTGAGAGGGGAAATGTAACTAAATTTAGTCACCTTTCAATCAATTGTGAATTCTGAACTTGTCCACTAACTTACTAGTGAGGTTGTTGGTTGTGTTGTAAAAGTACTGTAGAGCACTGTTAGAAATGAATGTCAAAATGTTACAAATATGTGTACAATACATCAAGATATACTTGGAAATGAATTAATGTTAGACAGTGGAGTGACCTCTAACGTCACCAAAGTGTGAGAATTAGTTGTAACAGTAACACTATCTACAACATACAAATGAGTAATTTCTTCCTTATTGTGACGTCAGATGGTAGGTTGCTCATTGCCCCTCTGTTCTGGTGTTCCTGTGGTAAATTAAGTGTTTGACAAAGATGCACATGACCTTTGTCCCTACAGTGTTCCGTCCATTTTGCGGAACCACCGCTACCGAAGAGACGCCCGTTCCCTGGACGAGGAGGAAGAGATTTGGTTTGAGCAGGATGAGGAGGAGATGGAGGATGGGGAGGCTGTGGTCCCAGTCACAGACATGCTCAAAAACAAGATGGATGAAGAACTGGACCACATCTCAAAAATCATTGATGGAAAGAGAGGTAAGTACATGTTTGAGAAAGTAGTAACTTATAGGTGGGGCAACTTAGAATTCTGATAGGCAACCTAATTTTTGCCGTAGGTTGCCCACAAAAAAGTGTTTTGTACACTGGTTTCAATAGTCCTCCATGACAAGTAGCTACAATGTGTATCTGGTAAGTGTATAGATAAATACATAAAGTAAAAGAAAACATGTTTCTTTCTTCCTTGGAGATGATAGTTTGCAATAAAGTTATTGTCGCCTTGATGGATTGTATCTTTCCATAGTCTTATATCAGGAGTTCAAAGGAATCTTAACCAGCCTATTTATAATAATCCATGAGAAGTAATGTGAAGAGTAGACAAACATAGGGATTAGTGATGAGATAGTTGATGTGTACTTCCTTTTCCTGTAGCTCGTGAAAGTGAGAACAAACCACCCTCACCTTTAAAAAACCCCACAAGAAGTCCCAGTCCGCCACCTCCGACCAGGAAGTTCAACACATCTCCTCCAGCTGCATCCACGTCCCCACCAGCCTCACCAGAAGTCAAGACCAACAATGTGAGTTCTGTCAACAGTCACCAGTATTGGGCATACTTCTGACACATGAAAAACTATCCAATTGTTCTTGTGCTTGAGGACATTTAAGTAATCAGGTACAATGTTGCTTACTTGAAATTATAAGGATATAAACATTCTAACTTTGCCTCACAACTGTTTCTCCAGGGAGGCATCACTGGACTTGTAGACTATCCAGATGAAGATTCAGACGAAGATGAAGACGACGACAGAAATAGTAGCATACCTGCCAAAAGGCCACGTCTGGCTACCTAAGGAGACATACAATCCCAATCGAAATCATGCACAGTAAAACAAATTTGGTCAAGGAAAAATGGGTAGAAAGGCCAGGACCATTGCAAGATTTGCAGTCTTCCATCTGTAAGATGAGAAGCTCTTCAGGCCTTGGGACCGAAATGTTACTGGACTGGAATCCAGAAGGACTGAGTAATCTGTAACTTTTCCCTTTCTTCTCTTTACCTCTGGTCAACCAAGGTGGATTCATGTATTTACCTGCAAACTGAAAACAAATCTACAAGAATAGTTATGTATACTTAAAACAAGCCAGTCTGGGCTTCACTATCAGCAACTTTGTAGCCTCATCTTCTACTAGTTTGACCTGTGACCTCTGACTACATGTAAAACAGAGACCAATACATACGTCAGTCAGAAGGAAGTATAATAGCTGGACACCAGGAGTAACAGGTTGTGTTTTTTTGTGCACACAAAAGTCACAGGTTGAAAATTGTAAATATTAAAAAAAAATCAAAAGCATATTGAAAAGACAATACATAGCAAGAGGTTGATATGAAAGGAATAGTTCTACAAGGATTGTTCATCTGGATTCCAGCGTTAACAATTTTATATCTACTAACTTTATCACCAATGGGACCACAGCAAACAGCTAGGAAAGTAAATGCCCAGTGATTTTCCAGCATTGAGGTGAACAGCTGTCTTGACACTTGGGAGATACCAACAGGACCTGATGCACCTGCCATACCTTGACATTGTTCCCTACCAATCACTAGCTAGATGTAGAAGTACCAAGGTTGTAGTTAGAGGGCACATAATGGTAGAACTACGCATGTGTGTCTTTAATTGTGACTTGTTTTCTTCTCAGAGATGATAGATGTTGTTCAGGGACAAGCACAAATGAGACTGTTTCTGCACTGATTTGATCACTTGGTTCTTGGATTTTCAACCTAAACATCAAGTACTATTGGGGAAAAACACTCAGGAGCCCTTATATACTTCACAGCATGTATTGTAGCATTCACTTGTGGCAATCACAGAGTACAAATGTGTTAGTTGTAGGTACCATCTCTGTAGTAAGGTCATAGAGGCAATAAGCTGAATGTAACAATTGTATAAAGATAATTACCCTTTTTGGTTTTAACCTTAAGAAGAATGTCCTCAAATCAACTTACTCTTTTTTGTTTTGTTTTTATATTTGGAAAAAATTTTACAAGATAGTCCAGGAATCAAGTAACTCAATTGGTGTGTCCTATTGGATACTTCTGTCGCTGCAGTCAGTTAGTACAAGGCAGCCAAATTCCACAAAGTAGAATGCCTTGCATCCAGTCACTTGTCATGACCCTTGGGGGAAAATTGTGTCCTTCATTGTTGTTTCCATGTATTTTAAGAAGTAAACAGAATGGTGAGAGCAGGGCAGAGTGTTGTGTGTCTCACCCATGTACATACTTGACTAGGGCCACAATTATAGGTACTTACTACTGTAATCTTATGTAGAGCACTTTTGTTTGAAATGTATCATGTAACTACAGTTCAAAATTGGACTAATCTGGGTTGCCATGCCCCTTAGTGCTTCTCTACTTAAGTAGGCATATGCTATTGTCTTGAGCTGCAAACTGTTGTAATTATTTCAAAATTGACTATTGGACGGGGAATAGGTGTTACCTTCCAAAGTATGTATTCAAGACAGAATTGTCACAGTCTGTAAGAACAGGCCCATACAAAGTGTAGCTGAGTGAATGAATGCCTTTTACTCAGTAATTTATTTTTTGTGTGTTTAAGTAGACATAGTCAATGAATTTCTCTTAGAGATTAGCTGTACTGATTTGTAAAGTAAATCCACATTTTATATCAAGTATCAACAAGGCCAATAATAGAGCACAACCGTTAAAAATGAATTGTTACTTTTGACTTTTTATTTTCAATTTTAGAATTGACTATGGCCCCATTTAGATGTTGTCACCCATCTTCCCTATGGGTCCCAATGCCACGCGAGTCCGTTTGGGCTGCTCTCACTTTCTCTCAAGTTTTGTCAATCCACAGACTTATTTGGACTTTTACAGATAAACAAGGTTTCCTTCTTTCCATGCCTCCTTACTGATATGTACCCATGTGTGTGTGCCAGAGGCAAATACGAAAAGAACGTCCTAGATTTGTGACCACTGTGTTTCCAGAAATATTTTTGTACTGTTGTGGAACAGTAAGGGAGCTGCAACACGTCCCCCCTAAGGAACTCCTACCATACGTTGTTCATGGTGTCTGTCATACTGCCCCTGAAGAAAAGACATTGGTAGGATTAAATGTACCATGCTTCATCATGTAAAAAGATGAACTGCCCACCATGGGATTTTATCTGTAGTATAACCGGGGTAGTCTGTATGGAATAAAGTGCTTTGAAATAAAACAACCTTTGATACCTTCTTTCTCTTGTTCATCCCAAACAGGATCTGTAAATGGCAAATGAATACCCCTGAAAAACGTGTCCATGGCAACTTCATGATCACATTAATCATAAACCTTTGGTGCAATCAATGCAGCTTCATAGTGTGTGTTGTCATATCAGAAGAGATAGAAATTTATAGAAGATACTGAAGATACATGTACTTGGATATATCACACAATGGTAGTCAAAAGGATCTTCCTCCACATGAAATTTCCACCATAACCTCGAAAAGACATCAGGACATTACATGCATACACAAATTACAATGTATTCTGATATCACTAAGAACTCTCCACAAATACTCATTTGGTACATGTAGGCTTTGTGCCAAACAGTTACTAGGATTGAGAATAAGACGAAATGACATGTAAGATCACACCTCTCTTTATAGAGGTGTCTTTATTATCTCATTCATATTGTGTAATACTTCCTTTAATTCATTTTATACCGATTCTATTTATCAGTAAACACAACATACCTTCACAAGACTAAGAAAATGGATGATAAGCCAGATTGTGAGTGAGCTAGGTTGATTTACTTGGGCAAAATGTACAGTACACAACTCTGGATAACTAAACAATGATTACATCAGGCTTGCTGACTGAAGTGCACATTGCTGTTGCATCACCCAGTACAAATTTAAGCAGTTGTAATCATGCAATTAGATTTCTATAAATCGTACGTCCTATCTAAACTTTAATACGAAAATAGCTGTAGATGTACTGTCAGTTAATTTGTCCCATTTAAAACCTTTTTTCAGGTGTGATGATCCATGGATAGTGTGGACGAATCTATTCATACATGGGATTGCTTACAGGGTCAGGGTTCCAGCACCGGCTAGTCAAAGTGTATTGACATTGTACGTACAGAAGTGTAAGAATATGGAGAAAATAAGAAACGTATATGCTCACTACAAAGCCTCTAGAACCATTTGGTTAGGTTGCCAATGTTGATGATTACTGTCCGAAAGACAGCCACACCCCCTTTCGATTGTGGATTGTTCCGCACAGTCATAACTCACTCCTGTGAACTCACTCACTCCCAAAGTCAACAACATAACATTTCTCGGCGAAGGAAAATCCTGCCGTACTTTTGGAAAACTTTTCCCAGGGAAAACTCCAAGAGAAAATGTCTGATATATCCCCTATACATGGTTAGGTCTTTATATTAACCTCCTCGGTACGTGGGACGTGACAGACGTGCCCCTCCCACTGCGCATGCCCCGCCGCCGTCCTTCTGTTCACCTTACCGCGCGAAGATGGCGGCGTCTGTAAGTTCTCAACTTCGTTATTACTACGTTTCCCGGCAAACTTGGCGTTAATGGTTGAAACGTCTGTGCTATCTATTGACCAGTGACCCGTGATTGTTCTCCTCAGATGATTAAGTTAATGTGTAACGCTGACGTGTCGAGTGACCGGGTGGTCACAATACCAAAGTCCACTCGTACTATAGTCGTAAATTGCGATTGGTTGATTTTTATTGGACAAGAACAACATGGGTTGATGGCAGGACACACCTCTTGTTTGTTGTACAGACCACGATGCAGTGGGCTCCACACGATTACCAGCTTCTGGCCAAGCAGGACGCATATCGGGCCATGGAGGCGGAGTTGGCCAAGCTGTATGCCACGGCACCGGAAGATGACTCTGCCAAGAAGGTTAGTCACCCCACTGTGCGGCCGTAACGCATTCCTATCTGTGTACACAGGTTTTCAGCTAAACCTGCCAAATACCACTAAACTTCCTAAAAAAACTAATAGACGTCGGGTATAGGGATTGTGTTCAGAGATCAAGATAGGGTTCAGTGGTGTTAAATACCCTGGTAGATTGGTACCATAAAAATGCATGGAGGGGGTGTTGCTCCCGAGTGGTGAATTGTCAAGGTCATGTACAAACCAGAAATAGGTGTTTAGTAGGATAGTTCTGACAAGAATGTGAGAAAGGGTCTACAGTGTTCTCAGGACACGCCCACTTATTTACAGGGGAAACAATGTGTTTGTACATATCAGAAGGATTAAATTTCCAGAAACAGCTTATCTAGATTATGGTTTGAACACATTGTATGCTCAAGCCTTAATTAAGTTAAGTGCAGGTCATGACTGTGTCCACCAACTAAGTGCTCTTTTACAAACATGAAAATGTCTACTAATGTTAGTAGGAAAACATGTTTGAGCCAAGTTTTTCCACTTCTGCTGAAAACTAGACATCTTCATCCTCAAAATTTAGTCAGCATGATTGAGCAAACACAGTGTAGACATGGACAGACATGGATGGAGGGATTAGTCTGTTATCCTATTGTATTTCTTTGTAACTTCTCAATTTTGGATTAATCACACCACAGCTGTTTTACATTAATATGGATTTAGATTCATTCTTGATAACATTGTCCCCTTCCCATTTTTTAAATATCAATTACAGCTTTATCATTAACTTTCTGTAACAAATTCTGTAAATAAGTCTTGTCTCTGATTCAGACCCAGAGCCTATTATCTCACAGGTTCCTTGCCATCTCTTAAATGGTCATTACTGTTACTTTCTTCATGTAATCACCTCTCAGCAGAACACCTACCTTAGGTATGTGCGTAATCTGCTTTGTATTAACAGGAATCTGTAAATAAATCTGTACCAACATCATAGATACCCTTTCTAATGGCCAGCAGCTATTTGTTTAATCATTGTAATTTTGTCAATCTGTACTTTCCTCCCCTACAGACACTACAGAAAGATTTTGAAGGCTTCAAGAAGCTCTTCACCAGATTTCTCCAAGAGAAAAGTCCCCACATCAACTGGGAAAAGATCCAGCCTCTGCGGGAGGGTGCTGTAAGTCTGATTAAAGATTACAATAGAATATACAGAGATCTTTTGAAAAAAAATAACTTCTTCTCAAAGTAAAAGGTCTCAGAGCCAGCAGTATGCTGTAGATGCATTTCATCATCATCATCATCATCATACATCCGGAACAAATGCGGTGAGGTACACATTAGATAAGAATAGGGGTTACAAAAGACAGCAGTGTACCTTGGAAGATTTTCTTACCTTACTTAGTAGCTATCTGCCATTGCTTGCTATTGAGAGCGGTGAGAATGAATTGAGAAGTGACTGCTGTGAAGTTAGATGTATTCTGTATTGCAGGTGTTACCTTATGCTGACATAAATCAGAGAGAGCTGACACCCGAGGTCTGCTCCAAACTACTGAGTAAGCTGGTAGTGCTGAAGCTGAATGGAGGCCTGGGCACCAGCATGGGCTGCAAGGGGCCCAAGAGCCTCATCTCTGTACGGAGTGGCCTGACCTTTTTGGACCTGACCGTGCAGCAGATTGAGGTTGGTACACAGTACAGGTGTAGATCTGGCTGCTGTATGTCATGTAATGTTGTTAGACATCAGACCTCAGAATTAACTATTTTCCCTATTACTCATAGAAAATTCATACTCTACTATTGGATAAATTACAGATATTACTTTTGGACATTTCAAGTAATATTCTCCACTCTTCTTTAACGTCACTTCCAGTAATGAACTAACAGAACTTGTCAACACTTACATGAGTAACTGAAAAAAAAACAAGACAAGGACTTGAAACTTTGAAACTTGTATAGCCATTGACATGTAAATGAGATAAGGTATGATGCAATGAGGTGGGTAGATTACTTCATGAGACCCACGTGATACTGATAAACTCTATTTCCTCCAAGTTACTCCAAACTAGTTCAGAAATAAAAGAAACAGTAATGTTGATACCAGCTGATCAAGCATTACAGGCTGTGTCCAGAGTGCTGCGTCCTCCTTCCCTTGTCTGAGATATTATGTATTATCTCCATGTAGGAATTGAACCGAAGGTACAACAGTGAAGTGCCTTTGGTTCTCATGAACTCCTTCAATACTGATGAAGACACAGAGAAGATTCTGAGAAAGTACAAGTCCTGCCAAGTTAAGATATTCACCTTCAACCAGAGCAGGTAGGCTGCACTTAAAGTCATATCCTTAAAACAAAATAGTTCTTATTATAATAAAATTTATATGTACATGTATAGTGTTATGACTGGAAAAATTGATGATAAACAATGAAACTTTTGTTGTTTTGTCATAGTGAGAAGGAACATGTTATGAAAGTTTTGTAAAATGCAGAACTTTTGGGGCAATGGGCAAAGGAATAATTCATTGCATCATCTTGCCTTTGTCAAAAACAATTGCTTTATGACGTATTGTAGAAATTCTATTCCTATCATTTTTATCATCAGTTGCTACAATTTTGGTTGTTCATGTGTCCATGGTCAGGTATCCCAGAATAAACAAGGAGTCCCTGCTTCCCATTGCAACAGATGTGTCTGAGTCCAACCTGGAAGCGTAAGTAGATATTTGAACTATCAGAGGTTTGTTCTACTTTTGTGTTTCTGGCTGGGATATACATAGTAAATCAAATCAACTTAGCTTTAGGTTGTAACTGCAGTACTGATGTCTGCCCCTCTACACCCCCCCTTCCTGCAGGTGGTATCCCCCAGGACATGGGGACACCTACAAGGCTTTTGCAGAGTCTGGGCTCTTGGACCAGTTCATTAAGGAAGGCAAGGAATTTGTCTTTGTGTCAAACATCGACAACCTTGGAGCAACTGTGGACTTCAGTATCCTTACCATTCTACTGTGCTGTAATTGTTGTTTCCACTACTGTTCGTACTTCTTATACCATAAGTTGGGTAATAATATTGAAGCATTGTGTATAGTCATGCTTCTTGTCCTACGGTTTGCACAGTTATTTTTGTGGATTTGTATAACCTGCATGTGTATCAGCTTGAGGTATCAGCTTCCCTGCCAAACTAATGGAATTACACCCTGTTGTCACAACTGTTCAAATCAAAGAATACTCTTGTAATAGTAATATTTCTACATGGGAAAGTTAATGTAATATACATGTAGTTAGCATGAATTGCCAGTTATGACCTTAACTGAAGAGGCATATTAAACCATATGGTGAACCCGCCGAATAGTCCCTCATGTGAATATGTTATGGAAGTGACTGACAAGACACGGGCTGATGTCAAGGTAATGTACATGTTGCACCTTTAGATTAGCTGAAATAATACATGTATCAAATTGGCTGAAGAGAAGAACTAATTTGTAGTACAGTGTATTTTGTTGTACCGGTAGTATTTTTCATTGGAGCAAGTTACTTGGACATGAACTCTCACGATAGAAGTGTTGTGAGAACTGCTAAATCAGAAATCTTTGAAAATATGGAGTGCCTGATTCAACATTGTTAATAGTACTTTTTGTCAATCCTTACTAAGATGCAAATATGCATTTGAAGCATTTACTGGTTTTATATTACAACTCTGTATCCTACAACCACAGGGAGGCACACTGGTTGGATATGAGGACAAGCTGCGTCTTCTGGAGATAGCACAAGTGCACAAGGATCATGTATGTATATTTTCCTATGTGCATCAGAAGAAAGATTGATGTACAGAATTTCAGTCAAGAAAGTTGTGATGCACTTCTCCTCAAGTATCTTACTTTAACCCCCATTGAAAACACCATTACCAAACCTACATGTATGGATTATCACTTGTAAAATCAGCTATCTGTTCCCTTGTAATTTTGGACATTTGTCTTTTTTGTTGAATACAGGTTGATGAATTCAAGTCAGTGACAAAGTTCAAGTAAGTGTCTACATTCTTGTAGCAGCAAGTAAAAAGCTCTCCTCCAGATAGATAGGTAAATTGTGAAGTACATGCTGGTTATGGGGGGGATGTATTTTTGCATGAAAGACTTCTGAACAGTTTCCTTGGGAAAGTAGAGGCTAATTGAAGCCAAAGTTATGGAGATGAAATGACTCACTCACTGTATGCACACAGAAATGGTATGATAAATATTTGCAAGATATTTTTTCACTTCAGAGGTATCTTCATGTTTGATATCTAATGTTGACCACATACTATAAATGTGAATTATGCAGAATTTTCTCTAGTCTGACCCAGCACATTTCCCCACAGATTCTTCAACACAAATAACTTGTGGATGAAGCTTTCTGCCATGAAACGTCTGGTGGACAAGAATGAACTTGACATGGAGGTCATTGTAAACAACAAGGTCAGTTATATCCAAGATTATATCAGAGGCTGTATTTACTGCATAGAACTTCCATACTTCAACTCAGTAAACCACTTTATCCTTTGTGCAGACCATGCTCACATGGATATGTCATTTCTATTGCTTTGCCAATTCCAACGCCATTTGGTGATGGTGTAGGTTATATCAATGCCTCATACGAATCACAGCTGGATTGTCTGTAATGTCAACATTGGTATTGTTTGTTTTCAATTGGCATCATGTGCAAGTTTATTGTTGTGTCAGACACTGTCAGCTAGAATTGGATGTGGGGTAACCAATTTAAAGGTGATTTTACCATACAAAAGTTCAGGTGTGCATTATTTATGACATTACTCAGGATTTCTTCATAGAGATGACATTATATTCCACAATATTAGTTTGAAGTGACAAGTGGTACATTTGTTTTCAGACACTAGCAGATGGGCTTGGTGTCATCCAGCTGGAGACTGCTGTTGGGGCTGCCATCAAGAACTTTGACAATGCCATTGGTACATCAACTCTTTCTATTTGTGAGGGTGTAAGGAGGAATAAAATGTACAATGTCCTTATCACAATGCACATGTACCCGTTGTTATGCAACATGAAAGTCTTGCTCTTTTTTCCTTTTGTTCCAAAGGAATCTTTAAGCTCTTAAAAGTGCATTTGTTTTTTATCAAGCTTAACAGCTCAAATTACTTACTGTCATCAATCAAGAAATTACAAGTGTGTTTGTCATCCTCCTCAGTTACCTACTGATGAACTTTTTCCATAGGGATCAACGTGCCACGGAGTAGGTTCCTGCCTGTGAAGAAGACGTCAGACTTGCTGCTTGTGATGTCTAATCTGTACGACATGGACAATGGCTTTTTAGACATGAGTGCCAAGAGACAGTTCAAAACTGTTCCTTTAGTCAAACTGGGGTCCCACTTTGAAAAGGTGAGTTCTCTCTCTGGCCTGAATGTGTGAAGATGCATATATATCCACAGGCATGATACACTGTAGTTAGCATTCTTATGATTCATTTAAAAATTGCAGCTTGTAGCTAGAAAGCCCTCTCCTTGCCACAATCCTTCATAGACTAGAATTTTTATGGGCGACTACAGGGAGTAATTATTCTTATTTGTTACACCAACATGCCAGAGCATACAGGAACAAAAGTTGTGTCGTGTCGTTTCAGGTTCAGGAATTCCTGCGACGTTTTGAGAACATCCCAGACATGTTAGAGCTGGACCACCTGACAGTCTCAGGAGATGTCACCTTTGGCAAAGATGTATCGTTGAAGGTATTACTTATGTCCCAACTTGTGCATGTTACAGTATTTCTCACTGGGTGTCAAACAATTGGATTGCTTTTTATGGAAGTTGATTTCTTGACTATCAGATAGTTTTCAGAGTTGGTGGCCCTTGTAAGAACTGACTACATGTATAATTTATTTATAGAGTTATTGAGATGTATTCTCACAGCTGATGGTTCATGAACAGCCAAAACAATATGTAAGTTCATGGTCACTGTTCTTGATTTGACTTCTTTTTCTTCTTTAGGGTACTGTAATCATTGTTGCTGAGCATGGGAATCGTATCAACATCCCACCAGGTGCAGTACTGGAGAACAAGATAGTGTCTGGCAACCTCCGTATCCTGGACCATTAGAGCCCACCTTGTGTCCTGGACCATTGCGTGAAGCTCTTGCTGCACACGGCTTATATGTAGACCTAAATCATAAGATAGAGCCATGTGTTTGATAAGACTTAACCGCACAGTGAAACCTTGATAGTACAAAGTTGGTTTGCTTCAAGTGGTAGCTCATCCCTGTGTGAAGAATAGAAAACCACGTGTCCCGTGACAAGTAAAAGACCAAACTGGCCACTTATGGTAACATCCAAGTTCTATCACAAGTGCAGTGGTATTTGGTGATAACAGTAGTGAGTTCTGTTTCATAAGATGGACAGACCCTTGATCTGCTAGTACAAATTGCACCAACAGATTAAAGATAAAAAGAAGGTATGCTGTATTGGGAGTGAGGAACTCCATGTTGTGGAATAGTGTAGTCAGCCTTCTCAGCTGCTTCCATGCTTATCTGCTGCTTCCACTTGTAGTACTAATATTCTATGTAACATCAAGTACAATCAATGTACATGTATAACAGAGTTATATCAGTGTCTGGCTGATGGACCCAGAGTAAGGAGCTATGATTTGATCATATTATATTAATTAGTGCATACTAGTATGTTATAACATTTTTTCTTTTTTCATTGTTAGGTGTTGGTTTTAAAATTTTAAGTGATTTTCCTTTGATAAGTATTTTTATACCATGTTAATTCCAATTTCCTTGATAATCTTTGAAATAGAAAAATTTACATTTACCCTAACCCATAAAAACTGTAGTGATGTGGGAAACTACACAGCTGCATTCATAAAATATTAGAAAAGTAGGTGAAAATCTGGATGCTTAAAATTATGTAATCATGTCCCCATGGCAGCATGTTACTGCAGGCCTTTGTTGCCTCAGTGAGAATTTTAATGCACCGTTCCTTTTCTTTATCCTGATAAAATCCGAGGAATCAGTGTTGTATTGTTGATAAAGTTAGCAATAATGGCAAGTTTACACTACATGCAGTATCAAGAGCCATGTTTAGACCTACTTGAAAGTTATGGTTGTTGTAACGGAAATAATTAATGGCCAAATATGAGATTGACAAACTTGTAGTAGAAATCTACAAAAATTAAGATAGAAATGTGAAGAATTCATTACCAAATTTCAGAAAATCTATAAGAATACCATTGTTAGACATTATGAAAACATTGCATGGGCCAGGTGGCATTGTCAATTTGTTTTCATAATTTCGCTTTTTTGTATGTCTAGTTTAGGATCATATCAATTGTGGGAAAGATAAAATATTACAATAAATTAAGAAATGATATTCTTTTCAAAATGCAGTCCAATTGTCATCAGTTAGAAGGGCCATCTAAAGATGTCCACTTCCAGCCATTTAATATTATATGAAGACATGTATATTAGTGCATGTCCTATACCCATCAAATGTCTCTGTACTGTGAATCACTCAGCTGTTCAATGGAAATCATGACTACAAGTTTGGACCACCTGTTTCTTCATTGATGTGTTTGGTACACACAAACAAGGACAAATGACATTTTAAATCATAGCCATACATAGTATGCTTGCTAAATGCAGTAAGGTTTTCAATGAGGTCAAATGAACTTGATGCAACCATCTTCAAAATCTGTTCATGTCATCACCTCCAGTGGAGGGTACCCTTGGCATAATCTATAAAAAGTCTCTCCCATTTTGTGGCATGAGATATGTATAATGTACATGTATGCACACAGATGCAGACACATATACATCACCATGTATGATGACTGTCTTATAATGTATGATGACTCTTATGATGCTAAGTGCACCAGAGCTTCTTAAATGTATACACTTTGAGGATACATTAATGAAGGACAAATGGGTCATGTTTCTCATGTACATGATGTTCCAGATGATGGTGGGCGTGATTGCCTATACCGGGTAACTCCAGTAACATTACACAACTCCACGTCATAGAGAAAAGACATACACGTACACATTACCAATCATTGGTGAATTCTCCTGTTTATTTATTAGTAGACACATACAGTGACATTGACACAAGTTTTTAACCATTATACTAAGTTTACAGAAGGTAAGTATTTGTTGCTGCAATTTCTCCAGCTGTGTACATTGACACTTTGTTCAATCAAATCAGCTAGTGCCCTTGGATGTCATTCACCAAACAAGTTCAGTAATAAAACTACTCAAAAAAGAGGAATACATTGTCATGATACAATGTAATTATAATATATATTGTTAATGTTCAGCTGCAAAGAAAGTGACTTATTGGGAATCATGTACACGTACAAAGTACTTGGTGGTATGATGTAATTACTCAGCAGTGCCAGATAGTACCCTAATTCTACAGATAACTTTGACTGTAATTTGCTACATACAGTATCACATGAACAGCAACAGCAGGAAGTACTAAATGCTTTGTGCAAAGCTTTCATCTGTTGTTTATCCATGTTTCAGGTGCTGCTTTCCAAAGCATTGCTACAGCAGTATAGTAGGTATATATTTTTCTTGAAGTGCTTTTGTTATTAGAACTGGTAAAAATTAATAATACTAATTAAGATAAGCATGCTTGGAACTGTATGGTGGGTCTGTGTTGTGAAATAAAAATGAGTTATCCTTGTGTTATATAAAATACAAGAAGATGTAAGTAGATATTGTAGTATCCCTGCTTTTGGTTTAAGCTTACCTTGATAAATGAATGATACAGGTTATAAATACAAGTTAGTGAAGCCCGTCACCCACTAAGCCCATACTTGTGACTTGTGGATTTAAAGTTTTGCGTCTTTCCACAATGAGATGACATGATCATCATAAGAGGACCAGTCCTGCATATCATCAGTCTGGGGTCTCCACTAAGTTGTCTGCAGCATCCATCGCCAGTGCAGTTGCATCTTGCATTTTTAAGATCTCGGCCAAGGCACAATACAAGGGTTCACAGAATTTTGCATATCCAGAACTGAAAGAAGAGGATAATCATTTTACTGTACAAATGTACTTAAAACTTGGTCTTCAATCCTCTTTGGATAATAGAACAGGCATTCTGCATTTTGATCTACACTAACTGACATACACATGTATAGAGTGATATAATACCTAAACAAAAGAGTCTTGGCTGAGGGCATGCAACATAAATGTTTGCACAACCTGTGTTGACATAGCATGTCCTTGTGACTGTGTGCACACATACAGCTTACCTGGTCAAATGCAGATAGTCGTACATGTCGTTGTGATTGATGGTCCCATCTGACTGTAGAAGGCCCTGACACACGTCCACCAACTGTACACTGGGGAAAGACTCGAGTAGGGTGGACACTGATCTGTTCACCTCCTCATTCTTCACACGCAGTGGGTTGGGCTGGTGGCCTCGTGGTGGTATGGTCTGGGGTGAAAAAACATCCAATGACAATAAAGCAAACATGACCTGCTTAAACTACTTAATAAGCCTCGAGAAAAGCAAATATGTCAATTACCGATGGACTTACAAATGGACATTTTGAAAACAATAAGTTTATTTACCAAAACCAAAACCTTGGCCTGTGGTTGTTGTTGTACAATGGTCCTCACACAGGCCTCAATCCCCCCTGCAACCTGCTCTGCTGTGTGCCCGTGGTTGTTAGTCCCCGCAAGAAACACCACAACCTGGGGATCAGATGGTTACAAATGCATACGAATGCCTTACTATATTGTCTCTATGTCTGACTGTGAATCACCATTAGCTCTTACAGTTACATGTACTATCATGGTAAACCTGATTTCAAAGTTTCACGAACCACATAATTGAACATGACTGAACTACAGGTAAGGTCTTAAATTCACTTCATTGAAAGTTACAACTTACTGTCTTACATGGGGCTCGTCATTCAATAAATAATAAAAGAAGGCAAGTTTTGGCCTTGGCCTTTTTAACTGATATCCTTGCCTTTCAATATTTCATCCCATTATTTACATCATGTTTCTCCCTTCTATCATCCCACTACCCTAATCATGATGAAACAATCATTTATTACACATTCACCCTTCCTTACACATGAAACATGAGTGACTACCACGTGGAGATGACCTGGGAAGCGACCTGACCTTTGGTGCAATATTTTTCAGTTCTCCGTTCTGTAGTCTCCAGAGGACATGCTGGGTAGCATCTCCGCCACAGCCAAAGTTAAGGCAGTGCATTGGTTCAAACTTCTCTTTCCATATCTGTGGGTCAACAAATTACCAGATAAAAGTAATATTGAGCAGTCTTTACCATACATTTTATATGTACATGTACTTTAAGTTTAATGCAACAAAATTTAAGGCATGGGTATAGGGCTGGTACCTTACATTTGTTTCTAACTGAGTGGGTCTTTATGCTGCCTATAAAATATTAAACACAGAAATCTGTTCCTTGATTTTAATACAGCAGACCTGCTACAGAGTTTCAACTTTCAGTTTCACCATTGTTCTTAAATACCAGTACTAAAAATGAAGCAACAATGTGTCACACAAAACTTGTATCATTCTTTGATATGTGAGCTTACCTGTGTCTGTGTCAGCTGTAGTATTAGAGAATCCCCTACAAACAAAACCTCAGGTTCCTTCTCATGAGCTTCTCTCACATAGTGTTCATGCTGAAACAGTTACATCAGACTTTAATTACATGTTGTACTTGGGCACGAAAGTTTCATTTCCTGTCAATTCATAACAAATATACACTTTCATCCTTAGCCTATGCTTATGTGTTAACCTATGTGTCAGATGTTCATACTATACCCAATATATTACATGCTACTGCATTTGAGATTCAATTACAAAATGATTGCTGGCCAAGTCCATTTTAAAAAAAGTGCATAGTGCATACAATTCTACTGTCTCAAATGGTAACAACTAACATTTCTAAAACCATTTTTCAACTTATGGTTTATCACATAATTTCATCATTAATTAATTACAAGACTATCCCTGCCAGTAGCCTGGGTGCCAGACCAATAGCACACTGGACACAAAGTATCTCAGTGAGCACTGAGATACTTTGTGTCCAGTGTGCTATGGGTCTGACACCCAGGCTACCCTGCCAGGTAATGTTCCTACATACCAGGTCCATCCATCGCCTGTCCCCCTGGACATCCTCCACTGGGACAGGGGTGGCGGCTGGGTTGGTCGTCATGGCAATACACCTCCTAGATGAAATGAAAAAAAACTTAAAACTTATAATTTAGAAATAACAGTTTAAACTTTAACGTTATCACTCACTTGTATATTGTATACTGCAAGCCTTGTAATGCTACATGTTATGTTACATTTAAGAAACCCAACATTTGATATGTAATACATCTATTAGATATGTGGTAAAAACATCAAGGCAGAACATTGAAACCGGTTAACTAAGAAGTCATATGCATGCTGAAAATCATCGTCAAGTCATAAAGTCTTACTTTGTTTGCAGATGTAACGTTAACGTTAATTTCAACACCAATAATTTAACACATCAGTTGTGGTATCAATGGTTAACAATTAAAGATGTGAGATTTTAAGCAGCATACTAATAATGACATATTCGAAGTGCCATGTGTGGCTCTTTTTTTTTTCAAAAGTTTGGTTCTACTCCTATAACTTCGGATATTACCTGAGATTCGCCGTATGCGGCATTTATTCTCTGATCAGAAGTGCCACGATGGAGATTGAGAATGACAGTTGACACTGCTTGACTTGCTACTTGTGCCGTGACAAAAATTCAATGACATCTTCAATGCTATGACTGGATTTCGGCATCTTTAAATCAGTTGTAACAGTCACAGATTGTTTCCTGTCTCGATTTCTGGAGCCTGTCTCTACTCTACTCATTAGACTCCATAAAACCCCTCCCTTTTGCCCTTTCGATTTTCCACCACACCCCACCCAACGATCGTCCCAGGCCGATGTGTTTTCTAAAACATTCAAGTGACAGTTATGTGCGTGTGTATAGCTAACTGGGAAAGGGCACTAGACGTACCGTAGAAGTGCTGACGAAGAGCCTTGAAGCAGAGGGGCGAGAGAATAAACCTCCTACCCAGGACTTGCTGCACGCAAGAAGAAGCTTTTTGACTTACTTAAGAGCACAGCAATACGTAAAGTACCCACAAAGTAGTAAGTCTTGGGTATCTGAATGTTACACTCTATCTAATCTGTTGACCCATTTTAAATATTTTGTGCATATTAATGTGCTATAATATAATCCACGATCACTCTGCAAAAGACATGTGGCTGAATATTAGAACTTTATTAGCGCTAGTGTTCGGTTTTCGCGGACTGATTTCATGACTTGTATCGCACAGGAGTTCAGTGATGATAACATAAAGAGTAACGTTTTGGGCATCAGCTGTAGCTCTTGGACTGTTAATCATGAGATATGCCTTTTTATCAACTATGGCAAAAGTTAAATGGTACATCGGTGGTGGTAATGGGGCAAAATCATTAATGAGGGGAGGCGTGGGCGAGCGTCTTATAATAGAACATTGGTAGGAAACCCTATTTAGGTCAGAGTTCAGACAGCTGGGATAATTTGCGAATAGCGGGTGCGAACTCTTCTCCAACTTTGTATAGATTCTGTGCGTTTATTGGGTCGCTAAATGATTTTGATGAAACGCAGGTATTAACGACCTTCTGGTGGAATTTCGTAACCTCTCTGTGCTCCCAACAGTTACCGGGTAAGACAGTCATATCTCGGTAGAGGCCGCATGTAAGAAGTCACAAGCATGCAAATGAGTACATTACATATGCATGACGCATGTCATTATCAATGGTAATACAGTAGTACCATAGGACCATAGGTACAGACATCACATGTGGTCCATCAACTGCACAACCTCTGAAGAAACTCCTTACGCATACCTGTTCATCCCAGCATTTTCCCATTCATCCTTACGCATACCTGTTCATCCCAGCATTTTCCTATTCATCCTTACCCATACCTGTTCATCCCACCATTTTCCTATTCATCCTTACCCATACCCGTTCATCCCAGCATTTTCCTATTGATCCTTACCCATACCTGTTCATCCTAGCATTTTCCTATTCATCCTTACGCATACCTGTTCATCCCAGCATTTTCCTATTCATCCTCACCCATACCCGTTCATCCTACCATTTTCCTATTCATCCTTACGCATACCTGTTCATCCCAGCATTTTCCTATTCATCCTTACGCATACCTGTTCATCCCAGCATTTTCCTATTCATCCTCACGCATACCTGTTCATCCTAGCATTTTCCTATTAATCCTTACCCATACCCGTTCATCCCAGCATTTTCCTATTCATCCTTACCCATACCTGTTCATTCCAGCATTTTCCTATTCATCCTTACCCATACCCGTTCATCCCAGCATTTTCCTATTCATCCTTACGCATACCTGTTCATCCTAGCATTTTCCTATTCATCCTCACCCATACCCGTTCATCCTACCATTTTCCTATTCATCCTTACGCATACCCGTTCATCCCAGCATTTCCCATTCATCCTTACGCATACCTGTTCATCCCAGCATTTTCCCATTCATCTTTACATCATACCCGTTCATCCCAGCATTTTCCTATTCATCCTTACGCATACCCGTTCATCCCAGCATTTTCCCATTCATCCTTACGCATACCTGTTCATCCCAGCATTTTCCTATTCATCTTTACATATCCCCGTTCATTCTAGCCTTTTTTGCATTGATCCTTACGCATACCTGTTCATCCTAGCATTTTCCCATTCATCCTTACATGTCCCCGTTCATCCTTGTATTTTCCTATTAATCCTTACATATCCCCGTTCATCCTAGCCTTTTCCTATTCATCCTTACGCATACCTGTTCATCCCAGCATTTTCCCATTCATCCTCACGCATACCAGTTCATCCTAGCATTTTCCCATTCATCCTTACCCATACCTGTTCATCCTAGCATTTTCCTATTCATCCTTACGCATACCTGTTCATCCCAGCATTTTTCCATTCATCCTTACGCATACCTGTTCATCCTAGCATTTTCCTATTAATCCTTACCCATACCCGTTCATCCCAGCATTTTCCTATTCATCCTTACGCATACCTGTTCATCCTAGTATTTTCCCATTCATTCTTACGCATACCTGTTCATCCTAGCATTTTCCTATTCATCCTTACACATACCTCATCCCAGCATTTTCCAATTCATCTTTACATATCCCCGTTCATTCTAGCCTTTTTTGCATTGATCCTAACGAATACCTGTTCATCCTAGCATTTTCCCATTCATCCTTACATGTCCCCGTTCATCCTTGTATTTTCCTATTAATCCTTACACATCCCCGTCCATCCTAGCCTTTTCCTATTAATCCTTACGCATACCCGTTCATCCTAGCATTTTCCCATTCATCCTTACATGTCCCCGTTCATCCTAGCATTTTCCTATTAATCCTTACATGTCCCCGTTCATCCTAGCCTTTTCCTATTAATACTTAAGAGCCGATGTCTGTAAAAACCAAGCAACTCAGACAAAAAGTGGCCAAACTCAAAAAATCAGATTTACTCAAACTTTGTGTGGTGGTAGGGCCTTGACCCAAACTTACAAAAATGGGTAAGTTTTGGTTCGCTGGTTGATGGTTGCCATACAAAAACACGCCATTTTTAAACGCCTGCTACAGCTCACCACAAAAACATTTCGAGCAAAACTTCATATCATTTTCTTAGTTACAATATGGATAATAGAATATGTTAGAAGCAATGAGATATGTGTTACTTTCTGTCAGATACAGAAGGTAAAAGATGGTCCATTTTGGGCAAGACTTAACCAACCAGCGAACCAAAACTTACCCATTTTTGTAAGTTTGGGTCAAGGCCCTACCACCACACAAAGTTTGAGAAAATCTGATTTTTGAGTTTGGCCACTTTTTTTCTGAGTTGCTTGGTTTTTACAGACATCGGCTCTTAAGTATTAATAGGAAAAGGCTAGGATGAACGGGGACATGTAAGGATTAATAGGAAAATGCTAGGATGAACGGGGACATGTAAGGATGAATAGGAAAAGGCTAGGATGAACGGGGATATGTAACGATTAATAGGAAAATACAAGGATGAACGGGGACATGTAAGGATGAATGGGAAAATGCTAGGATGAACAGGTATTCGTTAGGATCAATGCAAAAAAGGCTAGAATGAACGGGGATATGTAAAGATGAATTGGAAAATGCTGGGATGAACAGGTATGCGTAAGGATGAATAGGAAATTTCTAGGATGAACGGGTATGCGTAAGGATGAATAGGAAAATGCTGGGATGAACGGGTATGGGTAAGGATTAATAGGAAAATGCTAGGATGAACAGGTATGCGTAAGCATGAATGGGAAAATGCTGGGATGAACAGGTATGCGTAAGGATGAATAGGAAAATGCTAGGATGAACAGGTATGGGTAAGGATGAATGGGAAAATGCTAGAAAGAACAGGTATGCGTAAGGATGAATAGGAAAATGCTGGGATGAACGGGTATGGGTAAGGATTAATAGGAAAATGCTGGGATGAACGGGTATGGGTAAGGATTAATAGAAAAAGGGTGGGATGAACGGGTATGGGTAAGGATTAATAGGAAAATGCTAGGATGAACAGGTATGCGTAAGGATGAATAGGAAAATGCTAGGATGAACAGGTATGCGTAAGGATGAATGGGAAAATGCTGGGATGAACGGGTATGCGTAAGGATGAATAGAAAATGGTGGGATGAACGGGTATGGGTAAGGATGAATAGGAAAATGCTGGGATGAACAGGTATGCGTAAGGATGAATGGGAAAAGGCTAGGATGAACAGGTATGCGTAAGGAGGTTCATCAGAGGTTGTGCAGTTGATGGACCACATGTGATGTCTGTACCTATGGTCCTATGGTGCTTTAGTATTACCATTGATAATGACATGCGTCATGCATTTGTAATGTACTCATTTGCATGCTTGTGACTTCTTACATGCGGCCTCTACCCATATCTTCCACACTGTCTCGACAACCACGTGCGCAAATTTTTTAAACATGGCTGACGAAGAGGACAGGATTGGTAAGCTCAAAGGTAAACAGACTAAAAGGGCTCCGAGATACTTTGACGACAGTAGCGCTGAAGCGTCTACCAAGGACAAACACGAGAATGAGAAGACTTCGGAGAGGAAGTCTGAAGGTAAGAAGAAGAAATCTGGGAAGAAAAGGGCGCCTGCCCCGGACAGTGACCATGTGGACCGAAAACGTGGGAAGGAGGCGTGGGACTCGGACGAGGAGAAGGACCCGTTTCCGGGCGAGGCACCTGTTAAAGAAGAGACACTAGCACGTTACACTAGAGGAGAAGAGAACAAAATTAAGGTCAGTGTTTTTGCAGTGCTGTAGGCGTTTTGGAGTTATATTAACCGATTGATTGATTGATTTTTTCAATGTGTTACATACACCAGAGAAAAGTAACAAACTTGTTTAGGGACGTTTCATTTTAATAACTGTAAAGTGGCATACACATGTAGAAGCAATGGGTGAATGGAGTAGGTTTACATTTGTCTTATCCCATTCAGATACGTGCAAAAACTGCTGGACCAAAGCTGGAACGGAAAGCAATGGAGAAGAAGTTCCACCTGGCAGCTAAACAGGCAGCCAGAGCAGAGCTGCTGCTGGGAGAAGATCATGGTTACCTGGAACCATCAGATGATGAAGACACAAGTCAGCTGTCACAGACCGACATAGCAGATGCTGTGGATATCAGTGCAGCACAGAAGCACTTTGACCTGAAGCTGGACCAGTTTGGTCCCTACAGGATGAACTACACACGGAATGGGAGGTTCCTGGTCATGGCAGGCAAAAGAGGTCATGTGGCAGCCTTGGACTGGATGAGTAAGAAACTTCTGTGTGAGATCAACGTGATGGAGGGGGTGCATGATGTGAAGTGGCTGCACGTGGAGACCATGTTTGCTGTGGCCCAGCAGAGGTGGACATACATCTACGACCATCAGGGAGTTGAACTGCACTGTCTGAAGAAATTCAACAATGTTCTTAAGATGGAATTTCTCCCCTACCACTTCCTCCTTGCAACAGCTAGCTCCACTGGTTTCCTGCAGTACTTGGACGTGTCCCTGGGGAAAGAATTGGTTGCCATCAATGCGAAGCAGGGCTGCTTGAATGTCATGACCCAAAATCCACAGAATGCTGTTGTTCACCTTGGTCATGCCAATGGCACTGTTACGCTATGGAGTCCCAACGTCAAGGAACCACTCGCCAAACTGTTGAGTCATGTCACTGCAGTACGTTCCATTGCCATAGACAAGACAGGGACATATATGGCCACATCTGGGCAGGACCGGTACATGAAAGTCTTTGACATCCGTGCCTTGAAACCGCTGCAGGTGTATCGCATGTCTGCTGGGGCTGGACACCTGGCCTTCAGCCAGACAGGGCTGGTCGCAGCTGCACTTGGAAACGTGGTGGAGGTCTACAAGGACTGCTGCAGCTCTGTAGCAGAGAAACCTTACCTCACCCATCGCCTGCGGAACAATATAAGTGGTCTGCAGTTCTGTCCATACGAGGATGTGCTGGGTGTCGGCCACCAAGACGGATTCACCAGTCTTCTCATCCCTGGCGCAGGTGAGGCAAACTTTGATGCCTTTGAGAACAACCCGTACCAAACGAAGAAACAACGCAGAGACTACGAAGTGAAGATGTTACTGGAGAAGATCCAGCCAGAGATGATCGGACTTGATCCAGGTGGAGTAGGACAGGTCAGTCAGCTCACAGCTCAGGAAGTGGAGAAAAGGGACCAGGAAGCCATTCAGAAGAAATTCGAGCCTGCCAAGAAGAAGAAGGGCCGCAGCAAGTCCCTAAAGACAGTACAGAGAACAAAGGGTGTAGAGGAGGAGTGGAGAAGGATGAAAGTGAGACAGAAGATGAAGGAGCAAGAAGAGCAACGAAAGAAAAAACAGAAAGATCAACAAAAGAAGGAAAAGTGGGGCTCAGCATTGGATCGTTTTCAAAGAAAAGACAACTAAGAAACTGATCACTGATGGAAAGTTAGAATGGTTGGAATTTGTTGTTGTTGAAAGTTGGGTTAGGAATTAGGAATGCACCAACATAACAGCACATACATTTAGCAAAATTTGTAGTGTTGTCTGTTAACAATAAACTTAGAACAGATGCCAAAAACTGCCTTGTACTAAGTTGTACCTATTCAGAAGAGGACAGTAGCAAAGTAAACCTGTTTTTTTACCTTAAAAATAAATAATTATTTACTAAATAAATAGATGTTTATGTACTTCTACAGCTACCATTATGATCTTAGTTTATTGGTCTAAATTTATTTTGATATTGAAATCAATGTGTATAGAATTGTGCCTTGATATAGAAACTTAATTAGCAGTGGACATAATGTAGATTATGTTGGAAGTCATCATGTACATGTAATTTCATATTACTGTGGGCAATAAAATACATTGTAAATCAGTACCATGTTGTTAGGACAGCAAGTGCATAAGCATGACTTTATTCCACAGCTACTTTTCCCATGTAATTTCTGCCTGTAGCTATTTATATTTAGACAACTACTAGAAGTTCATTTCAATGACATTGCTGTTCAAGGGACAAGTTGAAATGTAGCTCCAAAAGAATTCATAAGAAGACTGGAAGAATCAGATGTTCCAGACAGGATCTTTAAGTTAGAACCCTCCTAGCAAGGCTCCTTTTAATCATGTTTCTGAGTTATCTTGAGTTAGTGATATCTTGATTAATGTTATTCTTAGTTAAAACAAATACATGTACAAATACATTGTACTCAAATGGTATTGATGCATCAAGTTATTGCACATAATGAAGACTTGTCAAAATTTCTACACACGTATCTCTTGTTTTCATTATTCCTATCCACTGATAGAATACTTTTTCATTTGCAAGTTACCTTCATCGCTACTGCACTGTTTCTGAAGTAGGGCTTAATGCTAACACTTAATATATGCTAAAAAAAGATGCTGTGATCTGAGATGATAGATTATGTACACAAACACAGGTCATACGCTGTTTAGTACTTGGGTATGTTAGTGATAAGACTATACATGTATATACATGAATAACAATACTGGAATGATGTAGGCCAATAGGAACTCACAATGCATTCATGCAATTTTAAAAATATTTCTGGTGCACGTGATAACTGCATTTAAATATACAAAAATGTACATACAGAGCTTGCAAGTCCACTTAATATACAATACTCTCGAGGACTTGTTCTACTCTTTGGCCAAGCCATACTGGTAAAACTTGAATGATATATATACATATACATAGCAATCCATATGGATTATGAGTCCTGTACAGTCATGTGAGCCATGTCTTGGCAGGCCTGGGACTCTCCCATGTGGTCAGCCAGTGCAGTTAGGATGTCCAGGAGTAAGTCACGGTTCAGAGACCGAACCTTAGGAAGTCGGGCCACCTGGAAAGAGAAATAGTGCTATGTAACGGAGGCCGCGATATACAAGAACAAAATGCTTGGTTACTCATATGCACATCAAGGTGTTACTTACATAGAAGTCGTTCAGAGGCTTGTGTTACTTAAGTAATAAGCTGAAACAGGCTGTGAACATCTAGTGCAGTATCTAACTTGCTTGTGAACAACTTAACCAAATTGATATACCTTTGGGAAATGTTCCACGATTATTCTCAGTGCATGTCGTTTCATGTCGGACGCTCCCACGCGGTCAGCTGCCTCCAATATCTGACATATCAAACATAACAGAACATCAGCACTTAGTCCATAAACCTGGGACTATTGGTTCTACGTCTAGCTATAGTATTCCCTTCAATACATGTACTATAATCAAAGGGACCAACAGCTGACAGTCTTTTTAAAGTGTGAAAAACGGTACCACACAAAATCTGTACCCTGCAAACAAAAACAAATAGCCCTCCTAGGAAAGACTGACAGTTGCAGTCCATCCTAGACAAACTGCAGGTAATGAAAACATCCATCTCACCTGGACCACATTCTTGACAGAGACATTCATCTCCAGATTGTGCTTACAATAGGCCTGTAGTCTGTTATTGGAGAAGCCATAAAAGTATGGTGCTGAGAACAGGTAGCTGGGCAAATAGTTAAGGGCATTCAGAGATGTACATGATTTCTAGTTAAAACATTTCCATCTTTACAGCACTGAAGGAATACATTTTGGTCTACACACAGCATCATATTTCATTTTGATCCACTTACAAACATAAATCTTAGTGTTTTTGCATAAGAGCACAGTTCACTATTAAATTTGATAGCTATAATTCTTTCAATAACTTAATTCTGAGCATCTTAAGGATACAGAGAATCTTCAGGAGGCATGGTGATGTCCCCATAGTAGATGTAGCGTAGCAGTGACTCGAAAGCTTGGGTTGAGGGAATCATTTCTCCTATGGAGATCTGTACAAGATAAAGAATCAAATGTTTTTACCATATACATTGTGTATCTAACACAACAGTACTAGTATCTGACATTGTGTATTTACTACAACTTGAATGTCAGGGTAACATGTCGTCCATGTTGGCTGGATTTATGGGAAGTAAATCCAACCAACACAGATGACCTATTACCTGGCATTCAGTATATGTACTTAGGACACTACAGTATTGGCAACTTATTGAATTTGGTTCTATAAGCTGTCATATTTATGTAAATGTCATCTTATCTAAAAGGGCATATGTTAGCTTGATATTAACATTCTATGAATCATTCAAGCTTGCCTGTCAATCCTAAGATTAGCAAAATGCCTTTCAACTCCCTGAGGTAAAGAATATGTATTAACCATTTTGAAGTATACATGACTGTCTTGTACTTTATTAATGGGTTTACTTACGGTGACCTCTCTGTCTTCTGGCATGAAGGAGCGGAACATGGCCTCAAAGTAACTGTACGAAGTATAAATGTCATGTCACGGTACATGTATATATAACATAAGTCAAATATAGCATGGATTGGTAGAGCACACTGTATATATCTTTTCACAAGTCGGGTCCAACAAACTATATCTGAGGTCTAGTTTATTATTATATTGACTTAGTATCCCACCTGCTTCTTGCTGCCAGAATAGACTTGTGAGCTGGGAATGGGACACCATCTAACAGCAGGGTGATGTCACAAAACTCCTGACCGATCCCGCTCTTCAGAAACCATTCTATGTCCTGTTCTAGGGTGTTGGCTGCGGGACAAAATGTATGCATTACAGGAAGTCACATTTCAGTCAGGAAAATGTCAATAACAAAGAACATTACATGGTTACCATTATAAAATAGAGAAAGATTTGAACCATTATAGAAGATATAAAGTATGCCTACCCATGCCTCCAGTGTTGGATTCTGGCAGTGGTTGGATGGGGTTTGGGGACTGTTTTCGTCTGATGATCTCCACCATGAGGGGCTGGGGCACGGTCTCAAACTCTGTACTCATCACAATCTGGTTGTAGTGACTCTCTCGTACAATGAAGTTTAGGCACAGTTCCTAGATGACAAAGGCAAAAACATAAATGTCTTTTTCCCAGAGCTGATCAGTTGGCAAATCAAATCAGTAGATGACAGTATAACATCACTTGATACAATACACATTTGGGCCACACCAATTTAATTTGTTGGTTCTCGGATTTTTTCAGAAAAAATATGAAGCGACAGGGCGAAAAAAAATAAAAATAAAAACAGGTCTAGGCATCCTATTATAGCCCCAAATGCTACAATATGAGCCATGAAGTCAACAAAAAAGGCTGGGTTAAAATTTAAAGTATAAATTTTGAACTTTTAATCAAACCACTGCATTGATAGATGGAAAAAACTGTAACAACTAGGAAGAAAAGGACTTTCCTCAACTGTTGTGTGAAAATATGAGCATTTTTGAGTTGATTCAGAACCAGAATCTTTTTTTTTTTTGCAAATCAGAAAAAAATGAAGAGGCGAATCCGAGAACCAACAAATTAAATTGGTGTGGCCTTGTCAACTAAAAGTTCCAAGACGATTATTACTGAATAGACTGAGGAACAATACAATTGAACTTCAAATACATATGATGTAGACAATCATCACACAAAAACATCACCAATGTTTTATACTAAGAGAAAACAATCTAATCCTGTATCTCCTTCAGCTCTGTCAGTCTGTCTAAGACATGGATACCTTGAGTAGATCCAGGTGCAGCTCAGCAGCATGCTGTAAAGCCACCAGCACGTTGTTCAGCCTGATGGAGGCCTCCAGGTACTGTCGACACATCTGTTCCAGCCGACCCAGGCGGTACTGATGGAGAAGTACAACACACTCAGACAGTGTTCTTACTACTGGCTTACCAGAGCTGCTGCTCTAACAATGGCAGCATAACTTTGATGATTATACTTCTGTGTCACTAGCTGGAATATACATCTTACAGACAGATGTTTCTACATCCAATATTTGTATGTTTTGGAAAAGTTTTGGACCAGGTAAGAACACTGATGAAAGCTGATTTAAGATCACAGGGAGAACAGGAGAATGGATGAAATCTTATCCATGCAACATAAGTCCAAACACTTTGTCAAGGATGCTGAAGTTATCATGAGCAGTGGGTTATACACAGGTCTCAACCAGATAGGGAGAGATCTACATTCTGTAGTATGTCAATGAAAGAAAACTAATGGCAAGAACTGACAAGATTTTTGGCGAGAAACATACTGTTGCTTGTGCTGTAACCTTGTACATGTACTTTACTGGTATGTCAAAACATCACTGAAACAGACAAAACCTGCAATCTTCCTTCATTAGATGTGCAGTAGTATGAGTTACTGAGATTTAGTAGCCATAGTCATGACTTGACATTCACATATAACTATTATGACAGGATCAGGTGGAAGTTTCATTTCATTGAGCATTGATAACTGACTGAAATGCATCTACAAGGAAGCAAAGTTGATAGCTGGGCTCATGACAAGACAATTCAAACATGCAACAGTTCAATACCTGGATGGCCAGGCCATACACATCCATAATTAGCAGCACACCATCAATACTGTAGCCATCTTGCCCTGTAATATCAAGCCAGAAACATCATTCACAGTGTCATTCTCCAGCAAGACAGATCAAAGTAGCAACAGCACTCATGCATTAAGATTCCTGAGCCAAGGACATTATACAGAAGTTCTGTATAATGTCCTTGCCTGAACTGAGACTTCACAGACATTGGCAACACAGTTTGTATCCTACTGTGTCACCTTCAGATTGGATAATATTAACAATGTAAGTATAAGGTGCAACGATCCTTGTGAGCCTTGACACAAAGAGTTCACCTCTTCCACCAGGCTTGATGCGGTCAGTGTAGATGAACTGCAGGACCATTTGGAAGGCTCTGGGCTGAGCATTCCTTAATGGTACTTCCAGCATGCTGTCACAGAACCACTGTCCCCCACGCTGACTCGTCGCTGTGCCATCGTCACCTTCCTCCTGTAGGCGCTGCAGAGAGGGGGGGAATATACACAGGCACTCAGACCATGCTTGGTTGTATCAAGAAATCTTTAAAACAAAACTGTTTTGATGACCATCGTCTTACTTAGTAAGGAATGAGATGAAAAAAAGATAAAAATTTCTACCTTTTGTAGCACCCTGTCCCTGGCCTCCACAATTTTTGTGTTGAGTTGCTCTGACCTAGCAGCAACAAGTGCTATGTGTGCAGGAATGTGTTCTTCTACCTGTGCATACAGAAGAGGTACACTTGTAACATAACATTAAAATATGAAAACCCTGCAAAGAATATTGGATAATCGCATTAAAAATAATTTCACATCAAATCTGTTAGAACGATAGACACCTACCTCACCAACAATGAAGTCAACATCACAGAACTGCTGGCTCTCCAGGAGACGACTGAAGTCTTCATGCAAGGTACATTTTGGGTATGTTGAGAACTGGAACCAATTACAGTAGGGTATTACATGGCTGATAACATTATTCAATAGTGAAAGTCCTTAAGAAAAGAAAGAATGGGTCTAGCTAACAATGTTCACACATATATGTACTAGGTATGTCTGCTAAAAACAAAATGATCAACATGCTAAAGGCAACTCAAACACCAGCACCTGGAATCTGTACATCTCTCCACTGCGTATGTTGTTGTCCACGGTTCCACCGAAGATAAACATGGCGTCCCCAACAACAGCCGCAGCATGGAACAGTCTGCCTGAAGGAACCTGTGCCATGGTGGGAAGACATTAACTAACCTGGAGATACTGTGTCTAGGTTGTGATTTGATATATTGTACCAAGGACATTATACTTTGTGTATAACGTCCTTGATTGTACTTATAATCAATACACTAAGGTTGTAATCTATGTACAACGAAGTGATTGCAGAGTCAGTGGTTGGTGTACATGTAGCCATTGACATGAGGACACAAAATAAAAGTCATGGTGAAAAGAGCCAATGGAGGGTTGCTGGCCCTACCTCGCTGTCAGCAGTTGGATGGATGACTTCCCATGTCTGGGTGTCCAGATCAAAACTGAAACATCACAGAAATAATAGTCTGTCACATTACTACATTGTCCTCTGCCTGCATTTGTCACAGACAATACCTTAACAAGCAGTTTGTCTTCTTTATGTACTGACAATGTTTACAAATCAATATTGATGGGGAAAAGGAAAAGTAAAGTGTTACAATAAGTACTCCTGACATGCCTTACCAATGCAGTTCATTAGGCAGAGTGTTGTCTGCAGCCCCTCCAAATACATACAGGTGGCGATCAAAGGCCACCATAGTGTGACCATACCGGACGCTGTGGGGGTGGGGGGCACCCACGAAGGAGGTGCTCTGTCGGGATACGCTCCCATCTACAGAACAAAACAGAACTTTGTAAGATCTTTGCAGCCCCAAATCGTGACGGCTTATGGTGTTTCTGAAGAAGGTCAAATTAAAAGATCACATTATATGAGCAAGTCAATATATACAAGTGTAGAAGAACAACATGATACTGTGCTACTTACTTCTTCTCCTTGAAGTGGAACTGAAAGAGACTGTTGGTGATTTTGGCTCCACTCTGCCCAGAGAAGACAAACATGCTGTCCCTGGCCACAGCTACAGGAAAGTTACAGCAGGTGGGGGGGCACTCTCCCTGCTGGTGAACCTCCTCCCACTGTCTGGTCTCTCCAGTCAGTGAGATAGTCCACATGTCATTCAGCCTAAATACAAGGGTATGGACCCCAAATAAGTGGTACATAAGCTAAACACATATGGTAGGATGGTAAAAAGTTATCATAGACAATTTTACAACGTCTCCTATAAAAGTAAAATATATACTGGTAACATAACATATATAATGTTATTACAGCTGTAGTTCATTCAGTCACCTGAACCACACATGGACGCCCTCCTTGAAAAATTGGCTCAACTTTACATGTACATGTAATAATGCTTATATATGCATTGCTATCTTCTGTAAAAAAAATTCAGACCATGGGTCCAGAAATCCTGATGCAGTTTTAACATTGACACAAGTTTCCTATCAATGTTGATCTACCTTGTGTTTCCATCATATCCAGCAAATATCCACATACTTCCTTCATAGATGGAGGCACCGTGGGCAGAACGAGCAGGGGGCAACCTGGCAATAACAACAAGATCATTAACATCAATGACAAACCAGCATGATATAGAAGACAAAAACATTTTTTAAAGGGTAGTTTTCTACCAATAGAACTACCTGCTGAAGTAGGACTTGTCATCCTTACCTGCCATCAATATGCCATTCCACCCACTGCCCTGTGGCAAACTTGTACTCAAACAAATCATTCTTGTTTCTCAGGTTGGAGTTGGAGTAGATGTCTCCAGTGTAGCCTCCTACAGTAACACAAAAAAACATTGCTTGTTGATGCTGTAAAATCTCAAATTGGTTGCAACACAGGCATCATCAACTATTAAAAAATTAAGAATTCAGCAACAAGTATTTCCTGTGCTTTGAAAGCAAAAGAATTCTTGGGTACCAAACTTTTTCCACCTCGTGCGGCATTGTGTATTCATTAATTTAACATATTTATCAAACTTACGGTACTTACCAAATACAAACATGCTACCATTAAAGACTACAGCAGAATGGTGGTATCTGGGAGGAGGAGGGCTGCCCGTAGTAAATGCCCTGAAACATGGTGATCACATATTATTAAATGCACCATCACTCAATACCGGTATCAAATAAAAGGTGACATGATGTATTGAAGACATTCACAGAACATTAAAGCATGTCAGATATTGCCAATAAAAGTAACATAGACGTTGTCTCAATGAACACGTACCTTCCCCAGGAGCAGTCTTTTACATCAAACCGCAGCAAATCATTCAGCATATTCTTCCTGAAACAGACATTGGAACAACATTACCAAACTGATGCACCTATGCATCTTTTTCTATTAGTATAGCATCTTATATAGAATTTTTGTTTGGAATGATTTTTTTCTCATGACCATGGTGGAACGTTCCCTATGAAAATGAGATCTAATACATGTATTTGAATTCAAGTAATGTTAATATATAGAAAGTAATGTAGTGTTTTACCCATTGTCTCCTCCAAACACATACACAGCATCCTTGTATGGAACAACTGTGTGTTTGCTCCTCCTGGAAAGAAAGAATGTTGATACTGATGTGTACACATAAATACATAAGATATAGTATTACAAAAGAAGTTAATAACACATGAAGCCATTAACAGCTATAAAATATATTGTCATCCAATACTGACCGCGCTCCAACAAACTCATCACAAGGGGGTAGCTTGCGCCATCGATGGACTGTCTCAAACGGTCCAAAGTCCAGTGTCATGTACTCCGCACCATCCGAGCAACAGCCGTTATGGTCACTGTCCGACAGCACGGCAGGGCGGGGAATACTCCCTGCCATCACAGCTCTTCAACTGAGATTTAACATGTTGAAATAAAATGTTTATGTTAGCTTGTGCGTTACTCCAAAGATTCAGCATGGAGGTTAATTGTCATTGCCATTGTTAATCTGTGTTGGTACATGACAATTATGAACGAAGTACATATGTAACTACTTACTTAATGTTACTAACGTTACCAACACTGATAATAAGTGGTTCAGATTGAATCTAAAAAATTTTTATGTTTAAAAGCATGTAACGTTAACCTGTAAAATAGCTGTAGCCTTAACGTTATAAGTCTCATACACATTGATAATATCTGATAATGCCGCCCAGCTGGCAGGTTTTTTTACCACAATGACCAGCCAATGTGAGATTTGCTATTAGTTGACCATGTTGTGGATTACATGACATACAAAATGTAACGTTATATTAAAATATAACACGTTACATCTGAATGTTACTTACAGTGTTATAACGCGTCCGTTAAAGTCATAATTACCTTCGCCAAGAAGGTTATGTTTTCAGGGGCGTTCGTGTATGTGTGTGTGTGTGTGTGTGTCTGTCTGTCTGTCTGTCTGTAAACACGATAACTTGAGAAGGCCTTGATGGATTGTCTTGATACTTGGTAGGTGGGTAGGTCTTGATGAGACCTCAAAATGATTAGATTTTGGACCCCCTAGCAGCTTGTTATGGTACTGCAGCTGAACTTCCGGTTTTGATATCTCATGATCTAGACATGCTATGGTGATGAAATTTAGATGGTAGGTAGCTCTTGTGCTGGGAAAAAAGTGACGTGAGTTTGGACCCCCTAGCGGCTTGCTCTGGAACTGCAGGGATAAATTCTTGAAAATATTCAAAAGGGGATAACTCAAGAACCGGTTGACGGATCGTCGTGATTTTTGGTATGTAGGTAGCTTACGTGATGCTTAATATAATTATGTGACAATTATGCATAATTTATTAGAAAATGCTAGAATGCATTATTTGTTAATATAAGACTGTGTTTTGGTTGAGATTATGATAAAATGATATATTAATAATAATTTATTAGGAAATGCTAGAATGCATTGTTTGTTAATATATATAAGACTGTCTTTTGGTTGAGATTATGAATATATGATAAAATGATATAATTCATAAAAATTAGGTTCCTATTTCTTAAATCAGGGGGGAATAATCTAATCAAAACTTTGTCAGTCATAAAGATTAACATCATTTGGCGAAGGTATGAGATCGGGGAACTCTAGTATTTGGTATTTTGTCATCATTATTCATTAGCAATCTAACGTTACAATACTAACAGTTAGTATTGAGCTATAAGATTAACGCTGTAATGTACAGTTATGCTATTCCGGTACATATTATGATACTCGTGTATATTATGAGTATGTGGTGAAAGCAAGGTCCTTGTGGTGAAAACAAGGAGGTGGGAAAGGTTTTTCTTCATGTTGAAGCTAAGGGAGGAAAATACGAAGAAGCATAAGATGTAAGGCAATGGTAAATCAGCCCAAGGACATTATGTCCTTGATCAGCCCAAAACACCACAGTATTAAAAGATGTCAGACCCCTTACTTCACCTGCTGACAATAAGGACGTCCTTGATCGTTGGGTATAAACACAACCTGGTCTGCCAAAGGTCTTCGCCTAACAGCTGACAGAACTACTGATGTATCACTACACATCTGGTTCCGAATTAGGAACTAGTTTTACTGCGGAAACACCTGAAAAATCTGAATATGTTGGGAAACATTGCAATGTTGTCAATTTGAACAATTAAAACATTTCTAACGTAAACTGCTGTATAAGTTGACAAACTAATCGAAACATATGGTTCTGACGAAACCATTTTAGCTTGCATATTTTTCAAATGGGCATGGGCCAAATAAGTAGCTAGGTTCTGGTTACAGGCCCTGGTCTGTGCAAGCCTCACTTCGCGCTATTTTCTGTCGATGCACAGGGTCCACGTGATTATAAAACCCCCTCTGTGATTGGTGTGAATTGTTGTAAGAATGTATTGTTTGATCAAGAGCTGTTACTGTGTTTCTTTCGAAAAGAATTGACCAACTCGTTTTATCAAGTCTTAACAGTACGATTTACAACATAAACTTGTAATTTTATCGAATATGTCATAAAATCTGTGACTTACCCTCATATGAGCTGCATAATCTGTAAGTGAAAAGGTCGACAGTAGTAAGGCAGTAGCCAATCCGCCAATCACAAGTGAGGAAGCAAACAGATGTGATTTATGTTAATTACGTGTTGGCGGACGCTGCGTTCTCCATTTTGAAACAGGTAAGTTATGGGCTATTCTTCTTAGTTGGGAGCCCGATAAAACGATGTAGGTAATAGCTGATACAATATATCATAATTAGGTGCACATATGTACATATTTTGACCTTTCTTTCCGCAAAGATGCTATTTTATGTGGGGAAATGCCGGAAAATTGCGTGCTGAAAGGCGGGCTGCGCCCCACCCGTGCCCGTGTGCACTCCCACTTTCCTGTGTCCCGCGCTGTGGACGTTCAGACTTGGTTTGGCTCGCTCGACGTGGTCGTGACCAAAAATATATAAGGGTTAAATCGTCTATGCATTCTCTAGATCGCAAAACTGCACGTTTTGTGCATTTTGGCAGACCGAACTCGCTATTTCATGTAATTCTGTGTCGGCCCGGTTTAGCCTTGTTGCCCGCCAATGTCTTTGCAGAAGTCTATTGTCGCCCCCCTCTGGCCAGTAGGAAATGCTTTCATCTACATAGGGACTATTCCACTGTAACAGAAAGGTGTTCGCTCGATGTGAAAATTTTCGGCTACCTTGGGGGGCAGGGCCATTTCAGGAAAGGGACACTAGTTACTTGGCATTAGGGGGACTTGGATAGGGGGACGATGCTTAGTTTATGAAATCTGTGTTTTGACCCAAAATTATTGCGCAGTGAAGCCATGTTTGTCCTTTGTGCAGCGCATTTTGTGAAAGTACGGCAGATATGTAACGTTACGTCCATTTTACCAAGAGCTGCCGATTAGAAAGGACCAGCATGTATTATAGAGCCCCCTCTGCATGTGTTCAGAGGTCCAATTTTTGCCCCGGCAAAATTAAAAGTCATCAGTCATTCAGTGCTGAAGCAAGTATTTTGTCAAACTCAAAGATTCATTGGAGAGAATTCTCCCAACCACACAGATTACATTTTAACATTTAGTTATCATAGTATAATTGTGGAAAAATACCCAATTAATGGGCTAATAATTTGTATCTGTCTATCATAGGCTCTAGTGCCCCTTTCTCAATGGTACTGACTGCCAAAGCAAATATTTTCTCCAAGATTTTTAGAAGAGAAATTCACACAAGTTACAGCTGCCCCACATCTATCAAGTCAGACTGTTGAAAAAACTAGAGGAATTGGCTACATAGCCATCTACTGATCTAGTGAAATGTCTGTTGTCTTACCCATTTGATAACAAATTTATTGCAAAACAACATGTATTGTCAGGAAACGTGAAAATTTTATATAACAGGAGACGAGGAAAAGACACTTGGACAGCACATTTACTGTACATTAAAATTTAAATTATTAATTTGCACCAAGACAGCTTGATCTTCATAAAATTGATATTTTGAATCAAATAAAGGTGCCAGGGTAATTTACTCATATTTTGAATCAATTCAGTTTCATGATACTTTTATCTGAAGCAATTGGTTTTTTTTTTTAATGTAGGTCTTGAAATACACACTGACTATTGTTTGCAGAAAAAAATCATGATTATACATGTGTAGGTAGAAACATACCCCGAAAATCAGGCTCTTTATCACATTTTACCTTAGTATGATACTTAGTTTTACCCTAGTACCATACTGTACATATTACTAAACTTCCTAAAGCCTGAGTTGCCAGCTTTCCAAGGTTAACAATAACTTACACGTATAACTTATAAGTGCATTCACAATTATTTTTGTAGTGTACCATAAGAGCGGTGTGTTTTAGCTGTAGAAACAATTACAGACATATGGGAGATATGATAGTATCATTCAACCTGGGGTTGCAGTGTGGCAGCCGTAGGTACATCGCCTTAGAAGTTAGAGATTTTTCAATTAAAATTGTCTAAAACTTGCATATTGCAGGTAGCAGAAAATACATTGCCAATTAAGCTGCCTTTGCCATAAAGTGCCATTCCCAATTCCTCCATGTCCAAACATTTTTGAAGTTGGAATTTTAAAAGAATGTTTTACAATGTAACATTGTGCTCTTTGTGTGAACGTTTGTTTCTTCTACAATGTATGTTATCACTTTTGAATTAAGAATTTACAACTACGTACAGTTTGAATCCCTTTTTTTAAGTCACCTTGGAACTGAATCAGCTGATTAATGCCAGCCTATTTCAACATAACACATTTTTGTGACTGAGCAATAATTTCAAAACCAACATATTGTTATAGAAAATAACAACCCAGTATTATATAACATCTGGTAAACTATCTAGCAAACTAATAGTGATGTCGCTGGCCAGTATGGCTAGTCTTGCATTACAACACTAGTATGCATGATGGTAATTACCCAGTTGTATATATGAAATTGTGGATATACACTTGTTTACTAGGAAAGTTCATATTTAAGACAGAAATATGATATACAAATACTAGTAATACTATGGTTATCAATTAGCTGAAATTAGAAAGGAAGCATGCTTTGAATGTTGCATAGCTATCATATCAAGCTTTGTTGTCATTTGTGCATAGATGATGGAGAATCAAGAGGGGACAGTGTGGCAGCAGCAGGTTGTAACAGAGGAGTCTCAGGAAGCTGGGACACAACAGACTCAGTACCTACAGCAGCTCCACACCATGGATGCTACCCAGACTCAGCAGTACACTACATCAGATGGCTCCACCATTGCCGTGTCATTTGCCCAGGCAGTCACCTATGAACAGGTATATATACAAGTAGTAGTATGTAGGTTGAACATGTTTCAGTGTAGGACAACTTGAGCTCATCCTTGTGCACTTTTTGGTAAATCAACGTTTTTCCAAGCTTGTAAATCCTTAGTAGCTTATATTGAAGTATAGAAAAATGCTAGTAACAGTAAAATAAATCCTGTCTCTTTAACCTCTGTGATTTGGGGAAAAAACAACTTTAAGCTTTAAGTCTCCAAGAAACTTCAACAGTATACTGAAAGGTACCTTTTCTGACATAATATCAGGCTCAGCAGGCTGTTGAGTCGCAAGTGACTGACGCACAGGCTGCCCAAGGACAGGCCACTGTCACAGCTGTCAGTGTGAGTGACATCTCTGATGAAGGTGGAGAGGAGGCTAGAGAGGCAAAATCACAACAGCAGACCATCACATTGGCTGTTGCTGATGGCCAAGTACAGCAGGTAGAACAGCAACAACAGACCATTGCTATAGCTGTTGATGCCAGCATGACTGCTGCACAAGTACAGCATGTAGCACAGCCACAGCAGCAGACTATGGAGGTAGCCATCGATGCCAGCATGGCAGCTGGTGACCTGGGGGGCCAGCAGGTAGCAGTCCAGGGCATGAAGGATGAGATAGATGAAGAGGCCATGGACACAACACCCTTTGCAGACGAGCCAGAGGATCTTTGTAAGTTGAATTATTGTACACATACAATAAACATGTACATGTGCTATTGAAAGAGAGATTCCTGTTGTACTGTAAAGCAGAAGTGTATCAATAGTAAGTATATTGGTAACCTTCATATTCAGAACAAGTAATACATTGGAATACAGCAAGGACATCAATCATTGTTATAAAAGATGGAACGATGACCACCAATGCAGTGTCCACTGTCATGAAATTTGACATAAAGCTTTCTGCTTCTCCATTGTCTAATAGCATCATCAGATTTGTAAATTTATACATCAGTTTTTCTAAAGTTTGGTTGTTTTATGATGATATAGGGTGTGAAGACTGTAACAGTGTGGATGGTGTGGAGTGTAAGAAGCATGGCCCCATGCAGCGCATACCCAGCAAGCCAGTCCTGTCCAAGGCCCGAGCCAGTTTGCCAAACCAACTCTTCCTGGCCAAGTCAGGCGAGACCACTGAACATGGTGTATTCACCAAAGGCTCTCCCAAAACGTACACAGTTTGGGCCAGTGGAAGCCAAGCTTCTCCACAAGGAAGAAATTCCAGAAGGCACCTTCCTCCTCAAGGTGTGGTGGGATATCTTGTTCTTTGTCTCTCAGACTCGGAGTGTACATTGAAAGTTTCTTGTATAATTAGCTACAAACACTGCTATGATGTGACATTCTACACATTTAAGTCATCAGATCACTTTGTTCAAGTAATAAATTTTAATATTAAGTCATACATTTCACTTTATCATCTTATGAAGATGATTTTAACTGTTCAGACCTTTGTTCATAGAAGCTTATAGAAGCAAACACAAAGTAAAGAAGATGAAAATTGCCATCCATTCCTAAGCTGTGTAAGGTGAACATGTATAGACCCCATATTGATGTTCAAAACAGCTACAGCATAAGACTGAGGGAGACGAGCAGCCAGCTGATCAGCCAGAGCTGTATTACGACCTGACCAATGAGGATGAGTGTAACTGGATGATGTTTGTCAAGCCAGCTGCTAACCACATGGAACAGAACCTTGTTGCTTACCAGCATGGCAACGAGATCTTCTACACAACCATCAAGTCAGTGGAGCCCAGGCAGGAGCTGAAGGTAAGTGGACATAGGACAGAACTTAAGATACCATCACTGACTTTTGAATTATATTGTATTGTATTATTCTCAATAAATCATGTTGTGCTGTACAGCAAATGGTGATGTACAGTTTCAAGCCTATGTGTGAGACAAGACAATCAGACATTATAAATAAAGTAATTGTATCCAGGAATATGTACGTAATGATCATTGCCCTTGTTCCATCAGGTGTGGTATTCCACTACTTATGCCAGTTTCATGGGAGCTTCTGTCCATGAGATCACAGAGGAAGAGAAAGAAGGTAAGGGCCAAAACATAAGTGAGTTTGATCTGGTTTTACAGGATTTCAAAGATGCTACTGTTATTTCCTTTAAGTAAGTTTTTTTCCATATACTGATTTAACACTTTAAGTATCATAATACCTAAAAAGAATTGTATCAAGGGACCGTGTTCTAAATGGCTTATGTACATGTACTGTGTTTTTCTTGCAGCAATGCGAGAGAGGGAAGCCACATGGCCATGTTTTGAATGCCCCAGAAAGTTCATGTCCTCAGAACAACTACAGCGTCACCTGGCGGTCCATGAGAAGGTGATCACGGTTCGGCGCCGGCGGTGGGGGAAAGGCCGACGTGGGCGGAGGAGGAAGGTACCAGCAGGAGACAGGGACAACCTGGAGTGTGATGTTTGCCACAAGGTCAGTATCTGATGACTCTTACTCACAGTGTCACACAAATATATTTGATAGATAACTTGGGGCTACAGTAAATTGACTTCCTGACATAGCTAAAGGATAAAAGGAGGGAAATGAAGAATTTGGATGGTGGAATTGCATATATTGGCAACAGTAAGTTTTTCTAAAGTAATTTTGTGTCCACAAGAAAATAACAAGTACAAAATACAAAAATGGGAGAAATCAGTTTCCCCTCTTACTGGTTTGACATTGAGTGTCAACCAATATACATTTTATAAATGAGTTTTTGTGTCCTCTGAAGCTCTACTACTTGGCTGCTTGTATGAGATGAGTATTTTCACTAGAACATTTTTGTCACATTTCACAAGTTAATATGAGTATTGATTACTAATGTGAGGTTGTCTGAAAATGTGAGATTAAACTCTGAGATTATCCATAAATAATAATTTAAGGAATAATGTGTAGTTCTGAGGCTAGTCATCTATGGGAAGACAAGCAGTTGCTATCCTGCAGTCCTTCTATCTTGAGTCTCTTCTGCATTTCACTATTCAAGGATCATGTGGCTTGCAATACCAGTAATAGTATTTGGTAGCTGCTTTTGTTTGCTGCATTTGTGTCTGACATGTGTACAATGTCCACATTGCTTTTTAATGCTGCCGTGTCTATGCTTGAATGATAATCAGTGGAGTTGCATGTTTTGTTGCTGATTAAGCAGATGCTTTGCTTCCTATGTTGCAAAAAGATAACCAGTATATTATCAAAAAGCTTATCATAGAAACTTCCTAGGTGGTAGTCCTTTCCACCTTTATTTTCCCTCGGCTCCAACTATCTAGTAAGTATATACTCCAAATTATATTGTGAGGAACATGTCATTGCAGGTACTGTTTGGCTTGGGCCCACTTTAGACACAGATTTTTGAAGCAGCAGTACTGGTGACAGCAGTACTGTCATTGGCAGAATTTGTCATTTGACAACAGCAGAACTACACTGTCAGGAATTCTCTTTAAACGACGTTCCCATGGCATTCCCGCTGTCGCCAGTTGCACTGACGCCAGTACTGCTGTCACAAAAATCTGTGCCTAAAGTGGGCCTTAGTTGAGAACTTGAGACATGAAGAGACAAAACAAACATGTTAAAACATTGTGATCTTTAAAATTTCAGTTATTGGTATTGAATTAAACTTTGTTGTATCTTTCTCAGAGGGACATATATTTTAAAAGTTTGTTGACTATTGAACGCTAAAGTTGTTCTCATGCTTCAAGCAATTTTAAAACACCTAGTAAATATCACACACCGTCCAAGCTTTGTCCAAGGATTGTGTTTCTCTTACGTGTGGCTATTAAAATACTGTGAGATCATGATGATAGCTACAAATGGGAATGATATTTATAAATCCATTTCGCTAACTGGTGGAATATGAAAGAAGGCATAATGTAAAGGTGTCTGTGCAATACTTTTCTACCATTACACCCCTGTGCACCTAAGGTATTAAACAGGAAAGCTGTCTCAAGTTAGCTGTTGCTTACACTGATGTAGTCAGTGATTAATGTGCGAGAACACAAGGATTACGCACATCCTCCTTCACGGCAGGTCTTCCTACGTGCCTATAGTCTACAACGCCATCAGGTCATGCACTCGGGAGAGAAGAAGTTCAATTGTCCGGTGTGTAAGAAGATGTTCTCCCATGACTACAACCGCACACGTCACCTGCGCAAGCACCAGGACCGGGGAGAAGGTCTGGAGGTAGTGAACCAGCTGCTGGAGGGCAAGTCTCCGTCTGAGGGCACATCAGAGGCCAGGGACGAGCAGGAAGAGAGGGAGTGGAGCTGTCGACACTGTGTTCTTGTGTTTGAGAGTGCTGAGCTATTGCGGCTGCATGTGCAAAGTCACCCTGCCGAGGAGTTAGATGAAGATGAATTGGAGAGTGAAGATGACTGGGATAGTGACGATGATGAGGATGACAATGATGAGAACACGGTGAAGACTGGTGCTAATGATGACCAGGATGTCTCAAGTGAACAGCTACGGGTAGGTTTCCGTAATCCACCCTGTCCACCTTTCTTGAATGATCGTTGTGGAAAGTCCGCTGCAACTGTCACAAGTGATCTAGGTTTTCTAAACAGGACATTTGCAGATTAAATTTGATCCCAACTCCCTTGTGAATCCATTCTTTGATTATAAGAAATGGATTAAATCTGCTAAAAAAGTTAAAGACTTCTGATATATGGGCATAAAGTTACAAACTATCTAGGATACGTTCTCAAATTTGTTACTTATTTATAAGTCATTGCTGTGTTAGAACCTGTGGTGTAAGGCTAGATGACACTGGCATTGTCTATGAACCTGAACCTGAGAGGTAAACGTCATGTTGCAAGATATGTTTAGTACAGACAGAAATTTAAGAGACTCCTTTATCCAGTCCAGTAGTGATGTCTCAATCATTCTTGCTTTCTGTTATAGTTGACACTTACCTGCTTCTACATGCCTGCTGGTTTCTGAGCTTGGTATTTTACACAGGAAAGTTCAGACATATTCTGAAGTTGTATGTGTGTTCAGCTTTTGATGTATTACAAACCTTCTTTTTGGTCTTGAAAATTTGGATTGAAATTATGGAGGTCCATTAAATGTCTTTTATTAGGCACTAAAGAATCATTTACTTGTGAATGTTTTTGTAATATTCCTCATAGTCTTACTGTGTGACAAGCAAGACAGAGGTGTGCACCATAGGAACTGATGATAAGAAATAATGACAAAATCTTGGTTAGAATAAATACAGTACTTGTTATAGTAATAGGATGAGAATGGTATGTATCTTATTCTTAATACATGTTTGTTTAACCTGGTACCAATAGGCTAAATATTCAATCATTGATTTGTGTCAGCTTTGTCCATTTTTTGATGATGACCAGATAATTGTGGGTATAGAACAGACAGCCAGTTCTGACTAGATCATCTCAAACTGTTCACTGGCAATTTTAAGTCATTTTATCATCTTGTTCTTGTAGGACCATTCTCCCAATGGGAAGTCTGTTCGTTAGATCTTTATGACTTTCATTGATTACATTGATCTTCTTTCTTACATCATTATTGTGTGGAAAACTTTGGCAATTTTCTTTCCTTTAATAGTAATATTAGATACTTAAGAATTGTTTGTCTTGTTTGTATACAGTCTTGCAGGTAGACAGTAACTTAATCTCACAGTGTTAGTAATACATGTATTTGGAGAAATTTGCTGTTGCTTTATGCATTAAGGTCCAAAGCTGAAAGTCTAAAGGCTATACTTTTTCCACAGTACTGAAAATGTGCACAGTGTCAGTCTTTCATTTGTTAGATTTCTTACAGCTTGTATGCATGTTTTGGGGGTGATTGCTCATGCTGCTGATGTTTTTGCATTAGGAGTCTGCCCTGGGAAAGAACTTTCTCTGTGATGTTTGTAACAAGAGTCTGGGGAGTAAGCAGGCCCTGAAGTACCACATGCGCCGACATGAGGAGAGGGGAGAGGCAGACATACAGTGCCCTGATCCTGACTGTGACAAGACATTCCAGCAGGTGTGATGTCTATCTTTCACGCCTTTGTACCCGAGTATATGCTTAAATAATGCAATGTATATGGGAATTGCATGTATGGTAGACATGATGATTTAAAAGCGAGATCTGAAACGTACAGATGGCTAACCTCACAACCCTGCTGTTGCAGTCTTCCTTTTTATAATGTTGTTGCCACCTGTAATAAACCGTATGGTCTGTCACAGAAAAGGGACCTGGTGACCCACTCCACTGTCCATGGCAAGGTCAAGAGTGCCCATGGCATGGTGACCCGGCGGGCCCTCAGTCTGTACAAATGTGACCAATGTGGGAAGGTGAGCTGTCATTCTTGAGTCTGTTTACTTGCTTGGCACATTGAATAGAAGATAATTGTGTCGTGTCCTTTACCACCAGGGCTACAATATTGTACTGAGATTTCTCTCCTTTTTTTTATATAAAGTCTCCTTTGATGCAGATGACTGAAATTGGAATAGATGACAATTTAAGTGCTGAAGCATCAGTGCTGAATATGTAATATTTTGTGACAAATGCCAGTAGATTCAATGCCAATTGTTCTTTTTACTGACTTCTTTCCAGGCCTTCAGAGATTCTGACAAACTGGACAAGCACCTGTTGCTCCATGTCAACGAAGAAGACAGGCCCATCGTGTGTGAGGTCTGCAACAAGCGGTTCCTCAACAACTCAGCCATCGCCTGTCACAGGAAGACCCACAGCGGGAAGAAGTACTACGCCTGCCCCTTCTGCAATGAAGGGTTTGATCGTACGGAGACCTTACGCGAGCACGTCCCCGTCCATGCCGTGGATGGCGTGTACTCCTGCCCAACCTGCAGCAAGACATTCCCCGAGTTTGTGCAGGTGCGGAAGCACATCCGCAGCTTCCACTCCGACAAGATGTACCAGTGCCAGGTGTGCGAGAAGGCCTTCCCACGTCCGGACAAGCTGAAGCTCCACATGCTGAAGCACTCGGACCGGCGGGACTTCCTGTGTGCCAACTGTGGCAAGCAGTTCAAGCGCAAGGACAAGCTGAAGGAACATATGCTCCGCATGCACAACCCAGAGAGGGAGGCCAGGAACGCCAACAGACCAAACAAGGTAACGTTATTACATGCTGGTCATATGCCATCTAGTTATATGTAAATATGAACTAGTTTGTAAGTTGTCCCTTTGTGAGGTTGGAGATGTTAAAAATGTTAGTCTCTAGTTTAAGCCTTTACCTGTTCCGCATGACTAGAATGACACAGTAGTGTGATGTTTGTACCATTGCAGCCCAAGGCCTTCAAGCCCAAGACTCCCCCCAGTGACTACAACAGCTTCACCTTCAAGTGTCGCGGGTGCATGCTGGGATTCCGGCGCAGGGGGATGCTGGTTAACCATCTGGCCAAGCGTCATCCTGAGACCCGCCCAGAGAGTATCCCAGAACTGGCCCTGCCCATCATCAAGCCAAACAGGGACTACTTCTGCCAGTATTGTGAAAAGGTAACTTGTGATATGATTAGAATGTTTGGATGTCAGCCCGTCCTTGTTACTCTCGAACAAATTTATAACACTTTAAAACTATAGGCTGTATGACATCTAAGTTTTTGTGTATAACAATAAATATAATTCCTAATTTACAATCAGGAGTATCAGTAGAGCAAGCTAATCCTGAGATTTGTTTCAATCGCAGGTCTACAAAAGCAGCAGCAAGCGCAAGGCCCACATTCTGAAGAACCACCCTGGAGCAGAGCTGCCTCCCAGCATCAGGAAGCTGCGACGCAACCCCCAGGACATCAGCATCAACACCCACACAGGCACTGCCGGCACCATCGCCTCCGCCCCGGTCTGCTGCCCTCACTGTCCCAAACAGTACAGCAGCAAGGCGAAGATGACGCAGCACATCCGTAAGAAGCATGCGGAGCTGGTGGGCACGGCCATCCCCATGCCTGCTCCGACTGTGCCCATCACCCCAGCAGCTCAGCAGGCCATCGCTGAGGCTGCAGCAGCAGACCTGACCTACAAAGTCATCGTCAGATATGATGGTAGGTACAACTGAGGCGGTGGTGGCTTAAGCAACAGCTATACTGTGTTAAATGGTTGGGGGGAAAATAGACTATGTATTTAAGTGCTTGTAGATTTCATGGACACCAGTGATCTATAGAACATAGAATGATATGCTGTATTTCCTGTTTTGTGTACAGCACCTCCAAATGAGCCCAGTGAGGAAGCTGTGCTGGAACACATCCCCCAGCACATGGTGGTGCAAGCACCTCAACAAGATGCCAATGTGGCACGGCAGACAGTTCAGAGGTTCACTGTGGAGACCACTGGCCAGGCTATTCCTGTTCCTAGTGAGACCATGCGGGTATGTCCCAGCAACTTTCAGCCAGAAAACTTGACTGCCTTCAATCCACCTACGTGCTTTAATCTATAACATGCAATTTACAGAGATGCTGTTGAGTTGGTGTATAAGGATTGTACTGTTGTGTTCCCTCAGGCTGCAGACCTGCTGACCCAGGCTATGAGTGAGCTGTCCCAGACCCTGAGTGAATACAGGCCACAGCCTGCAGAGTACCAGACTATTGCAGCGCACAGGGTCGTCACCACACAGGTAGGAAACATGCACACTTTTCTAGGGTGAGCTGTGAGCTAGTGTACGGTGAATGCAGTACATAAGTTTGCTTGTCATGTAAGTTTTAATGTAAAAAAAATGCCGTGTGAATAACTTTGTTGTGCTTATGCAACTTAAAAGCAACAGGTTGTCTCAGCTTGAGTACAAACTACAATGTCAGAAACGAGTCAGTGCAAAGACAGCATGTGGTAGTAGAGTGCCAGTCCCATGTTCCAATTGTGTTCCAGTCCACAGGTGAGTTGGTGCATCATCAGGTAGTGCCGGTCAGCATCCAGACAGCTGACCAGTCCCAGGGGACAGTGACAGTGGACGTGAGCCAGATCCGCCAGTCCCCAACACACTTCCAGCAGCAGACCCTGACCATCCAACAGCCCATCAGCCCCGCCCCCACCCCTCCACAGCAGCAGCAGGTGCAGCAGGTACAACAGGTGCAGCAGGTGCAGCAGGCCGTCCAGGCTGTCCAGACAGTCGTCTCCACCACCGAGCAGGTCGCTGTCACTCACCCATAGCTGTCTCCACCCAGGCACAGCCTCAGCAGTTCATTGCCAGGCCATGGCCAGGCACCTTCACTGGCAATGTTACTTACCAGTAACCTTAGTTCAGCTGAATATGGTAAGATCAGGATCTGGAACTATGTTTATGGTTTAAGACACTCCTGGAGGCATGTGGTTGTGCATGTATGTGAGGTTATTGGTTATCAGATGGACATTTGTAATCAACATTTGTGATATTGGCAGGGAGATATTTACTCTATCTGCTGATGTGTGCTGTTTGATATGGATTTTACTGAACCCTTACGGTCATATTGTTTGAACTAGTAGAAGTTTTGGAACATAACAAGGTGTATGGTTCCCAGAATGTCACATTTGGACTGACATTTATTGTGAGCGGTTTAGTAATTGACTCTTATAGCCTTGCTTTCAGTTAAGCTTTAGAGTTGTCCTGTTACTTGTACAAACTCTTCTCGACAAGGATGCATAGCTACCAGACCGTAGTTCCCAGATGAATAGAATGTGTTTTAACCCTTGTCCTGCTGGCAATTTTTACACAATATTTTCAAATAATATCATGTCTTAATCAGGTCACAGACCCTTGACTTTTTTTGCCCCGCGGTGGCGTAGTTACTTCCGCATTCGTTGCGTTTCGCTGCGGTGTGATGCGTTACACGAGAAACACCCCCAAATCGTACATATACAAGGCCCTATATAGATGGTACTGTATGTGCAACCCATATATATATGGGCCCCGCAGGACAAGGGTTAAGCAATCAGAAAATCAAATATATTAACCACCAGTTCCTGTTGATTCAGCAGTTGTTACTGGCAAGAAACAACTTTGTGTCTTTCATACATCTTATATCTTATAATACACATTCATGTAAAAATATTGTCTTGTGCAGACAACCTTATAGTGGTGGAAGCTAATGTGTAGTTAATAAGTTATGTAAAATGTGCAGTATCTAAAGCACTTTATATACATGAACTGAAAGCTATGATAACCATGCAGTCTTGTGGAGCTTAAAGATCATTCAAGTATTCCATGGTGAAGTCATCACTCCCCATATAATGTAAAAAATGACAGGTTTTATCTTCTCAGCCTTCATAGCAAAGCTACAAATACTTTTGCTCAGTTGAGTAATAGACATAAACTGTGCATAAAAGTGTGTTGTGTGCCTAACTGGCAAGCTAGTGCACATGTAGTCTTATTTTAGTGGACAGAAATAAATACTGTTTTAATTCATTGTGTTTGCCAAACAAACAGTTAAGACCACAGGGTCGCATGGAATACAATTTCTAGTACTCGTAATTCTGAAGATTTTCTGAAAATTACGGAATGCTGACAGACAAAGTGAATGTATAGATTTCTTGTTGTAAACAGTGAGTACACTTACGAATTCTGGAGTAAAGCTAGTTCACCTGAGTGTTGCAGATTAATCTTGGTTCAACAATTTTTCTGTGCTGAAGGTTTCGAGCTGTTTGCCTCAGTTTGAACTTACTTGATAACTGATTGTATTTTGGTGGCCCTGATTTTCTTCATATTAAAATTTAATGTTTAATTAGTGAATGTTCTGTATATGCCTTGTGTTCCTAGACCCTTCTGCAGGATCGTGTGATGTTCTAATGGCTACCCAACCCTCCCTTGTATGTTGTTTATTTGTCAAAATACCACATCTATGAAAGTATCACTAATGTTCTTGCAAGTCAACCTAGGCAATGTATGTTTTTTTGACAAGTAGTTAAGGAGATGTGCAAAAAATTAGGCATATTTTTTTTCTTGTTACGTATATGAGGCAGGGTTGGGTGGTAATACCGTGGTATACTGGCTTAGTTTACAGCAATCTCAACCTCTCTTTGCTGTGCACTTGTCAGTACATTGTACATAATTTTTTTTTCTCTCTCTCTTTAATAGATACATTTTACCCTGTGCAGTTGGTGTGGTGTAGTGGTACACACATTTGCGTCAGAGTTGATGCTCTGGCCAATGTAGTCCAATTGTTTTAACTGTAGAAGTTATAAGGCTATTGTGTTTGAATTGCATGGTAGTAATGTGTATAGATTGTAAGCATCCTGCTAATATTAAGGATTTCTGCATAGCCAAAATAACATTTCTATTCAGGGCCATTCCTTCTGAGAAGTATTGGTGGTTCAATTTTTAAGACAAAAGGTGGCAATGGAAACAATTTTTTGTGACATTTGGTTAGTTGTGAAATAGAAGGTGAGCATCCTGAGATTAAAGAGAATTAAGTTTGTGACAAAATGTTAAAGATATTAGCTGCATTAATCTGCAGGTTGTGTTGAGAGAAATGGACCAACTATAGGATGCTTATCATCTTACACTTTTGGTGTCAAGGCAAAGGTATGTTGTGTTAACTTCAACTAATACTCCTGTACAGCCAAATAAACATTTTATGTCACCATGGGTTTAAATAATAGACACTTTTGACAGAAAATGAGTTTGTGAAAATATAGTTCAGGCTGCTGCATAAGCTTTTCTGACCCCAAACTTTTTGATTGTTGGTGATCTAGAAACCATGATGTAGTGTGTGTGTGTCCTACTCTGCTTACTACTGAGCCAAATCTGTTGTATTATATATGCCAGTAACAATACAAGTGTTAGTGTAAGAAATGTATTGTTGAGTCCTGTTTTTGGTGATGCCTTATGGGCGGAGGCATTTGTGTAACTACTGAGATCGCTTTGAAAGAGTTTCAAAAATTGTACGAATGCATTCCCTGGGGTTTTGTCGTAGCCTTTGGCTGTGTGATCTTTGGTCAAAGCAAGAAAGGACACTCGTAGACCTCCCTACTCTTCCCCACACCCCACTTGTAGACCTCCCTACTCTTCCCCACACCCCACTTGTAGACCTCCTTACTCTTCCCCACACCCCACTTGTAGACCTCCTTACTCTTCCCCATACCCCACTTGTAGACCTCCTTACTCATATTTTTCTAAACAGTATTCAGATTTAATAATTTACATTCAATCGTCGCCATGGACATGCCATGGTGATGATTTTTATTGCCGTCCTTGTTAGTTTCTGCATGTGGTGCCATATTTTCACCTACATCAATCTGGTACCTTTTGTTCATCTACAGGTCTACAAATGAAGACAAACAAAAGTAACCCAAAAGGATGCTCTTGTACACAGTGTAGAAAGTGGTTTTAATTTTCACTTGCATAGACAGAGAGAGCACCACCACACGACTGGGACAACATGATCATCACTGACAAAAAGCAGAATATTCTTACTTCAATGATATTACTGGGCCATTCGGTATGAATCTACATCCATGTATTTCCCATGTTTAGTCTAAAATGCTTGTGTGCATTGACATATCAAAACAGCCAGAGGGAATAAAGTCGTAAGGCTTTGCTTTTCAGCTAGCAATGTTAACAAATTATTCATAGGTACAAGGCACCTTTCACTCACTTGGTCCAGGGAGAATAAGCGCGAGGGAAACATATCTCCATGACCTTCAGTGTTACAGTTTTTCATCGATCAGCATATTTTCTAATTCAGTGCTGATAATACTACCTACTGTGCACACAAACGAAGACTTTCTAAAACTTTGCTGATTCCACCTGTAATTACATGGAAGTAGATGGAGATGTAATGGATATCAACCTATTGGTTCTAATCCTATGACAGTCACCTGATATACCATGCAAAAGGATTAATACTAGTATATAATTAACAGCTTCAATTCACAGACTTCACTCAATAGCACGTAGTAAACTACCATTCATTCATGCACTTGTTGAAACGTATCGTACTCAAGACGTAAGTGGTAATGGGTTAACTAGCTAGAGGTAGTATGTCAGGCATGTTTGTCCTATGGCCCGTTATTTCCTGAGATCGCCTGGACAAGGTTCTGAGCCATTGCTGTATACAAAGTCTTTGGGAAGGAGAGAACCAGTTGCTTGCGTATGCCGTGGCTACAAGAGCGTGCACATCGTTGTGGTACAGCCCCTCTCCTCCAGCGATGAAGTGGTCGAAGTAGTCCCTGATACTCCTGAAGGCGTGGTCCCTGTTGACGTAGTGTGGTTTGATCAGGAGGTAACGCGAGATGAACTGGGACAGCTGCGAGGCCGACTCAAAACTCGTCAGCTGTGCGTCACATCTCGAGGATGTTCCCCGCATCTCTGACTTCTGTGCCTGAAGTTCAGACTTTCTCCTCTGCAGTTCCCGTTCAAGCCTGCGGTTCCGTGCGCGGGACATCTCAAGTTCATGTCTTGTCTGCTTCAGCTGCACTTCCAACGTGGCTACCCGGCACGCCAGTTCCGAAAGCGCTAGGTCGAATCTCCCACTTGCGCTATTCTTTCGTCTCGTGAGGAAGTCGACTTTGCTCTTTTCCTCCTTCTCTTTGGAACATTGAAGCTCGTGGTTGGCCAGTCTATACCTGTCCAAGGTGTCACCACAGGTGTTACACTGCACTGGACTGTACCCGCATTCCGCTTGGTGTCGCTGTTCGTCCTCCAGCCTCACCACCATCCTGCATCCCCGCTCTCGGTGCTCGCATTCGATGCTGAGACCGCTGATGAGGCTCCTCAGCGCGATGACTGGGCGGGCTTCGTGCGGCAACATGCCCGTGCGGCACTCGGGACACGTCCGCCGCTCTGTTTGGTTCAACCATGTGTCGAGGCAGTGCTCACAAAAGCTGTGACCACACGGTGTCACCACGGCGTCCTTTAGAACGGCAGCACATATCCCGCAGAGAAGGTTATCGTCCACGCGAGATAGAAAACGTTGAAGAGAATAACCCATTGTATGTACAATATGCTGCCAACAAGGCGACTGCAGTCATGAGAATAAGGCCGAGAGGTTATTATAACGCCTGGGCGATGATGGTACACGGAAACAAAGCCATCACGCACGCGCAACGCACCTCTGCTCATATATGGTGCTCCCCAGGGGCCGATACAGCTGTGCCATTAATAAAACCATAACCGGGGGGTTCATATTTGGGCAAACAACTGGAAAAATAAATCATATCGAGAAGCCAAATATAGCGCAGAGTGGGAAGGCTCATATGTCCGTGCTGACTGACCCTAAAATCATTTACACCACCTTTCTAATGATACCTGTGCGTGTAAGATGGTAGTTATGTCGCCTTGTTGGTACACAGCTCGCCAGGTTGTCCCCTGGGTACTCATCACGGGTGAAAACGGGCAGATTACATCATTCTTTCTTTCTTTTATCATAACTAACATCAAACAAAAATTTGATGAAACTGAAATAATGATATTGTTACAAGTCACTATTTGAATAGCCACAACATATTGCTGACTGTGCGCCGTATACATGCATTACAAAACATATGGGCGATATTTGGTGCCAGTTAGGTTCATTAGCATCTTGATTATAGTGATCCATGGTTGGAAGTCAGTGGATTGTTCAGCTTGATTAGGATAATCTGACTTTTCGCGCATTTCATTTCGAAACTACCACGTCAACAGCCGTAATGTTTTGTCTGTTTGGCCAGAATGGAGTGAATTTGATTTTAAAGAAAGTCATATTCGGATTATTCCCTAAGTTGCAATTGTTTCAAGATTAACCTCTCAAAGATTTTCAAGCGGGTTAGACTGATATAACCATGAATTGCTCTGAAATTCAAGCATAAAAGTAACAAGAGAGATATTATTGGTAACGTCTATACTGTAATTGACGTGTGACATTTGAGGACAATGGGTACACTTCTTCACGCTGTGTCATTATAGAAGTTCACGTTCCACTGTCATGTGACTCCAAGTTGAATCAACTCCAAGTTGGTTATAGAATTTTCCACCAAGCAAGGACAGTGGAATGTGATATTCAGGATAGTGGTGAATTCCAGCAGAAATCCAGCCCTACCATGGCCGTGGAAGAATGGTTGCCTGAAACAACATGTAGGTTCTACAATCCAGAAGGTCAGGCGGACGCAATGCGGGTGAAACCATTAATAATTCAGGACAACCTCTTTAACTTATCGTGTACAATAAACACCGACATTTAGAGTACGTTAGAGAAAATTGATCAAATGACCAGATTGATGTGTTATCCCGTGAATGTAAAAATAGCGCCGTATTTTTACTTCCGAAAATCTTTTTATGTTCATGAAAAAAAACTGTATCTTTATTGCTGAGGCAATTTCAAAATCGAAACGCTTTATCAGTAATGGAATAGTCACTGGTGGTTGCTACATGTAAAAACAGAGAAGCTTTGGAGCCCTACTTATCATTTACCGTTATACATAAAATTCTTTTGACCCCGCCGTTTCCTAACCTTTGAATAACCATATCAAGATCATAAATAATTCAAAATAGTGTCATCAATATGTTGCCCAAACTAGTCTGGGAGCTGCAGGGAATGACATTCCTGCAATTCAGAATGGGACATATTTAGTCTGGAGAAATACTTTCTGTGTGGTTTGTGACTAGGTAAATTGTGAAAGATAATAATGTGTGTCAGAAACGCATATAACCATATTTTTTTACATCTGACTGAACAGTGGATAAGCCAAAGAATGCCCCTGTGTGGAGAATTTTCTGCAATATCCAGAGTGAACGATGTTCCGAACATGTACCTCGCTCTTCGCTGGCACAAACTGAAAAAATTGTAACTGAGCCGTGGGTTTGTATGCCTGTGTGTCTTCACAAAGTAGGCTGACAGCACGTGGGTGAGGGCAATTGACAGGCACAATGACAGGTCAAAGTGTCATATACAGGAAATGGGGTGAACTTCAAGGTCATGAAAATCGGTTTAACATACTTTCCGGGCCCGGAGGTCTGAAATCTCCGACTTCTTGTTCTCCGGAGTCTAAATGTATGATGTACTCATTAGTCTGGGTACTAGTATTTGGTATCTGAACATATTTTCTGTTCCTTAAGATACCTTTGACTCCATGCCCTTGTGGATTGCAAAAATTGTTTTGCCGGCTGAGACAGTCCAATCTCAGTTTGATATCCTGGTGCATCTACACAAAAGGCGCCACCAAGCGGCTCATTACAGGCAAACAGTTCTAGCCGTCCCGACCACTTGAACTTCATAATGAAGGAAACTTTTTTGCCCAGCTATAATTTTTCGCATGTTCGTATAAATTTCGGGATGCCCAGAGGATAAAGGTAAATGTTAGATAAAGCTTCGTTTTGCCACTTTTCTCGCTGCAGCCGGGACTGATATTGGGCTGTTAAAGGGTATGAAGTCGTGACAACATGTAAACATGTAAAAATATACAAGCTTTCAGTTGCAAAAGAAGCCCATAAATCAAATTAAGAATAAAGTTTACATGATTGATATTTTGGACAAAAGCACGCGACTGTAACGCTCTTTTCTTTGTGACGGGGTTTGGTAGAACGTCCTCGTTGTAATCATACGAAATGGTGACAAAACCCATCGGCGCCTCAGTACAACATGGCATACGTAACTCATTCGGCATCACTGACCTATGATAAACTTAACTACGTAACGTCATTACCTAAATATAATGATAACGTTAACAGGCCAATTAAACGTGCTGTCTATCAAGTATTTGTACATGTCTATTTAGTCTAAACACTATGCTATAGAGTGCAAGACAATCGCAGTGGGATATCTTTTCTCTGGTTTTATTCCTATCTAAAATGACAATTTAACTGGGATTCCTCGGGAGTCGGTGCCATTTCTCCTACATATAGCTGTGAAATAGCTCTATTTTTCAACTCTGAGAAGTAACAGTGGATTTGTGTGCCGTGTCGCGGTCGTTCCACGTGTATGATGTAATGTATATTGTGTAAGAATAGTATGAATCAGTCAGTAGAAGATCTTACAGAAGAACAGTGAACAGACACAACAAACGCAGTGCTCGACTTCTACACTACACAGCTTTTGTACTAATTACTGTTTACATTAATATTGATTGATAGAATACTCCCGTCGTCACTGATAAAAAAAACGAAATATAAAGTTCGGGTCTTGTATTGTAAACTTCGTCGTTGAAGCGGCTGACCACAGAACTATGGCTTCTGTATGTAATTTGAAACTTCTTCGGGGAATTCCCGTCGTACCTTTTGGATATGTAATTGGTGTTTATGGAGATTGCAGTACCTGGGCCAGTTCTTGTCAAACCGGTTCCTGCATTTCGCAACAGAAACCCCACCCAACACAGTCACTCCTTTCCAGACTACTCTTAGCGACTGCAATGGAGGAGGTCTTTTGACGTCTCTCTGGGCGAAACTTTATACATCTGTGATTCAACTTCAAGGTATGCCCTTCTAATAAGTTTTTTTTTTACATATACTTAATCTAACGTTGTATAACTTTTACGCTTTCTGCATCGCGCAGAGATATACAGTTTTATCTGTCCCAGCTGCGTAACCGCCCTTGGGCGGTGACACACGCACA
>NW_017803013.1:519781-542122 GCF_001625305.1 Branchiostoma belcheri
TGCAAATCAGGCGCTAATTTGCCATAATTTAATGAGGAAATTCTATAACTCTGCCTTTTGTTCGATAATAGAACTATGAAACACTTGTGACATCTACTTGAGAATGAGAAAAACATCTGAGGATATATATTATGTAAATGAGGACCTAATTTGCATAATTAATGGAAAATTCTTATAATTTCATAGTTGTAACTGCTGCACCCCGAATTTCATACTTGCCACATTTGGAAGTTAAGTGAAGGTGAACATCAACAAACATAATTTATTCAAATCATGACCTCATTTGCATAATTTATGAGGAAGTGCTAAAATAGCCTTTTTGGTATGATAAGGCTGTCATTGGATGAAGAATATGATCAACTGACATAGTCCATGCAAATGAGGCTCTTATTTACAAAATCAATGATTAAAATTGTATAATTCGTCACCCGCAAGGGTTAACCTCATTTGGCGAAGGTATGAGATTGTGGAACTCTTGTATTGTAAACTTCGTCGTTGAAGCGGCTGACCACAGAAGTATGGCTTCTGTATGTAATTTGAAACTTCTTCGGGGAATTCCCGTCGTACCTTTTGGATATGTAATTGGTGTTTATGGAGATTGCAGTACCTGGGCCAGTTCTTGTCAAACCGGTTCCTGCATTTCGCAACAGAAACCCCACCCAACACAGTCACTCCTTTCCAGACTACTCTGCGCGACGGTGTGCAATGGAGGAGGTCTTTTGACGTCTCTCTGGGCGAAACTTTATACATCTGTGATTCAACTTCAAGGTATGCCCTTCTAATAAGTTTTTTTTTTTACATATACTTAATCTAACGTTGTATAACTTTTACGCTTTCTGCATCGCGCAGAGATATACAGTTTTATCTGTCCAGCTGCGTAACCGCCTTGGGCGTGACACACGCACAGGTGCCGCAGCGGCTGGCTATAACTTGTATTGTATAGAAGATGGTATATGTAACCCATGTAAGTGCAGTATCCGTGCATTGCTTCAACTTTGAAGCTATTTGATGGTAAGAAGCTTCGGAGTACCATACAAGGAGGGAGAAAAATGTTCATGCACATCTATTCGACACTAACTTGTCGTGACTCGAACAACAGGAAGAGTAAACATGCCTATCGACAATTGAAACACGGCATCAAATATACGAGAGGCACGAAAAGCGATAAAGATTAAGACACCTTATTTCAAACAAGAGCTCACAGATTGCTACCAAGGCTGGGTAATGCAGGCCGATTCTCGGGCTTCCGCTATGCCAGGTACACCAGGGACGTTTCCGCTCCCTGACAACTTTCACAGGTTTAACTTGTACTTGTAGTCTGTATAAAGTCGTATTGGCGGCACCATCGACCACGGCGTCTTACGTACTACTAAGACTCTAAACTCTGATGTTGAATAATTGTGAAGATCAATGAAATGGTGATAGATTTTTAACTGATTACCACATATCTGGACATGTGCGAGACCATATGAACAAGAGCATAGGCATTGGACAGGACACCTTTTCACACCACTTCTTCGTTGTTTTGAAGACTATGGTTTGCCGTTAAAGGCTACCATCAACAACGGATATAAAATTAGTCCATAAGTTAAGACACAGGTGTTGAGCACGGCAGGGTCTGCGGCCTACATTCCTGTGACTTATCGGCATCGCCCTACTGGCATGACTGGGGCAGTAGGTAATTTGGGTGTGGCTACATGTCACGGCAGATAGCTAGTGGTAAGGTCTATCTAGTAACTTAAGTATACGCTGCTAGGGTGGATCGTTGTCGATGTTATTGCGAAACTTCCGAGTCTCGCGTTGGTTACTTCCGCGTAGCCATTCATCAAACTTATGACAAGGAAGTCAGACTACAATCATACCGATAGGTATACTCATCAGGTGTGGCTTTCTATGTACTACTTCCTAATGGGCATTTCCAATGCCCCAGGCGCTATATGCCATGGGCGTCCCCTTCCTGATATCGATCATTTCAGGTCAGACAATTATTACAAATATGTATAATTTGTTGTATTTTGTGGATCTTAAAACGACTACAAGGAAAATAAAGTCTGTTGCAAGGTATTTCATTGACGTCAGTACGAGTAGTGAAAACACCTTTATCGAAAACGAAATCAACGCGAGTACACAAATGGTTCACGGATCTTTCATTAGGCTGCGAAGACAGGGCATACAATTTAAATAACGCTGGGATAGGTTGTCGTGTAAAATGTCTCATCTGGTGCCGTCCTTTTTGACGGGGGTTGTTTAGAAACCGTTCTTTAAGTCATTTTCGGACATCCAAAAATGTTGGCATACGATTTCCATAAATCAGAGGTAGATCCCTTAATACTTGTTTATCATATTCAGCCATAAGTTTTAGAAAGGAAAGCTGTCGTCGTCCAGTAAACGCATTCTCCCACGGCAGAGCTATCCCGCGGCAAATACGCCTTGAGATTAGTGCTCCTTACTGGTAAGGAAGCACTCCTGGCGTGGGAGGATGAGTAAACGAAGAGAAAAGAAAAACCCAAGCATTCCTTTTGTTTACACTTTGTTGGCAAACCTCAGTATACATACTTGCACATTTCTTTGTCTCAGAGCAGCAAATGCCCTTCCCAGTCATAGTTGTAGTACCACATTATAGTTAGCTTAGTTAGCTATAGAGTGATGTCTCCTAAGTTCCTTTTTTCTTAGCAGTTGCTCTGCAGACCCAATAACAAAGGATCATGGCGGCAACACTCCTGATGACACTATGTTGCATCCTGTGGTCGAATGCAGCAGTGCACAGCCAGTCTCTATCATCGACGGGCATCATCCAAGCGTCTCCTGCTGTTGCTACAGGTCTGTCTGAAACCATCGTTCCTACTCAGTCACTTCAGGGTTCTGTTGCGCCAGTATCTGTGTCACCCACCGGTAGCACAGCAGTACCAGGTGTAATGGCATCCTCTCAGGCAGCACAGCAGTCCGGAGCTCTAGCGAGTACTGCAGCTGCACCGGGAACAGTTGTAGCTACGCAGTCATTACAACCAGTCGTACCACCAGCCAGCAGTGTAGCTGCACCAATAACAGTTACAACTACTCAAACAATTCAAATGTCTGCACCACCAGCAAGTGTTGTGGCTCCACCACCAACAGTGGCACCTACCCAGTCAATTCAAATGTCTGCACCACCAGCAAGTGTTGTGGCTCCTCCACCAACAGTTGTCCCTACTCAGTCACATCGCATGTCTGCACCACCAGCAAGTGTTGTGGCTCCACCACCAACAGTGGCTCCTACCCAGTCAATTCAAATGTCTGCACCACCAGCAAGTGTTGTGGCTCCACCACCAACAGTTGTCCCTACTCAGTCACATCGCATGTCTGTACCACCAGCAAGTGTTGTAGCTCCACCACCAACAGTGGCTCCTACTCAGTCACATCGCATGTCTGCACCACCAGCAAGTGTTGTGGCTCCACCACCAACAGTGGCTCCTACTCAGTCACATCGCATGTCTGTACCACCAGCAAGTGTTGTGGCTCCACCACCCACAGTTGTCCCTACTCAGTCACATCGCATGTCTGCACCACCAGCAAGTGTTGTGGCTCCACCACCAACAGTTGTCCCTACTCAGTCACATCGCATGTCTGCACCACCAGCAAGTGTTGTGGCTCCACCACCAACAGTTGTCCCTACTCAGTCACATCGCATGTCTGCACCACCAGCAAGCGTTGTGGCTCCACCACCCACAGTTGTCCCTACTCAGTCACATCGCATGTCTGCACCACCAGCAAGTGTTGTACCTCCACCAACAGTGGCTCCTACTCAGTCACATCGCATGTCTGCACCACCAGCAAGTGTTGTGGCTCCTCCACCAACAGTTGTCCCTACCCAGTCAATTCAAATGTCTGCACCACCAGCAAGTGTTGTGGCTCTACCACCAACAGTTGCCCCTACTCATTCAATTCAAATGTCTGCACCACCAGCAAGTGTTGCGGCTCCTCTACCAACAGTGGCTCCTACTCAGTCACATCGCATGTCTGCACCACCACCAAGCAGTGTAGCTGTACGAGGAACAGTTGCAGCCATTATAAGTCCCAGTGTTGCAGTTGCACCCACCACAGCTCTACAGGGTTCTATGGCACCAGGCAGCACAGCAGGTGTGGCAATAATGGTCTCACCAACCCAGGCACTGCAAAGTTCTGTAGCAGCTACCAGTGGAACAATCATATCAGCATCAAGTAAAGTGGAAACAACTCCAGCTCAGTCAACAGCAGCAGCACTGCCAGCATCTGCAGCAGTAACCATTCGGCCAAGTGCAACTGCGACGCCTCCAGTCACTGCATCTGCTGTGGTCACCCCTGCAGCACCCGTGTCCACCGGTACGTGCACCAGACTAATGTCCCATACCTCTTTAAAAGGATTTTAAAAACTGTATATGTCATCAGTTTGCAGTTGCTGCATACATGATATTTTGCTGAGTCAATTGTTTTTGTTTTCCAGATATTGAGTTGACAGCATTCACTGTTGTTGAAACCAAGCCATCAGAGTTTTACCCGAATAACAGTGTGAGCATGACATTCACCATTAGCCTTCGCAACAGTGGAACAAGTGATGTACAGGTATGACAGCCATTGGCTACAAGATCTTGCATGCTAAAACATGTCTAAATGCTTTCAGGACTTTAGTTTGGACTGGATTTTATATAACATGGTTAGTTTGACATTATTAGACAGGGTTTCTGATTGCACAGATTGTTTAACACATTTTTTTTGTTCTGTCTCAACAGTCAAATCCATCAGGCAACTTCGACTTTGTCGTTTTTCTGTCCAACTCCTCTCAACTGGCCAGTACACCTGCAGCAGGACAGGTCAGCGTTAGCATTTCTTCTGCTGCGGATGGAACAACGGGCGTGGCTCAGGGGGGAGTTACTGTTCTCACTGCCCAGACTAACCTAAACACATTAACTACCAGCAACTGTGCAGAGATGACTCATGTCTGCCTTCGGATGTTGGTGACCGGTAACTTCACAGACACTGATGCAGCAAACAACCATCAATGTCTGGCATTTGGAAGTGGACAGGTTGGAGCAAAAGACTGCACAAAATGTATGTCGTACTGTTTGATCACATTTAACTAGGTTAAAGTTCTTACCCGGTAAATACTGTGCCAGCCATTCATTTATTCATTAACTTGTTGCTTAAGCATTGCCTTGATCATCTACATTATCTTGAAGTCTAATTGACAATTGTAGAAGTTATTACATTTCATACTCCTTTTGTACATAATGTCCCTTCTCATCCTTAATATATTGCTGATATTGCCCACCAACTAACTGAGATTTGACCTTCCAGTGGTGGGCTCTTGTTCGGTAACGTGCGACACTAAAGCATCATGTCTGCTGCAGTCAGGATCAGGAGTGGGGGTGTGCACCTGCCAGTCTGGCTACACAGGCAACGGTGCCAGCTGTACTGGTAAGGTCATGTTTTATTCATTAATAACATAGTGCTGTTGACTTAATATCAATGAATTGAGTATTGGTTGTCTAATCACAACACTTAAGGGTCTCATTGAGTCTGAAACTGGGCTGCGAGGATTGGAACTTCTGTCCGCAATGAATGACAGACTGTACTGGTGACAAAACTTCACAAGCTGCACCTCAGCAGAGGAAGATTGAAGAAGAAGAAGAGTATTACTCTGTATCAAAATACATGTACTTTCAAGATAATATCACCAGGCTTCAAAATCACTAAGAGAAAATATAATCACTACCATTGATATTAAATCAGGGATTCCATTTTAGTTTATGTAAAAATTGCCCATGGTAAAATGTGTAAACATCTACATGAGGGATCCATCTGAATAATGCTTGTTTTTCTTTTACACTCCTAGATATCAATGAATGTACCAGTAACACTGCCAACTGTGCAGCAGACCGGGTGTGTAGTAACACAGAGGGTTCCTTCTCCTGCGACTGTAAGCCAGGGTTTACAGATAATGATGGAACATGTGAGGGTAAGGCAAACCTCTGTCAAGCTGAGCAGTCATATTGTTCTCTTACAACAAAACAGGACAAGAACAGATATGAGTACATGAAAATCTTAGCATGCTCACAACATAAAAAATAATCAATGACCATCCTGCATGTACATTGTACTTCAATAATCTTATATCTTGACTTTGTAAAGCATAGTAATGGTGTTGCAATCTGGAATAAATCCCAAAAGTTTGTTTGCATGATTACATTGTTCCTTACCACAGAGACCAAGGCATACTCAGCAGCTGTCCGCATCACCAATGAGGTTTTCGACTCTTCCTTAAATGACCCCACCTCCACCCGCTTCAGGACTCTCAAGGTCCAAGTCACTACAGTGGTGAGTATTACTTACTAGTATTTCATGTGAATACAGAGGGGGCTGCTAGAAGGGTTTTAGACATTAAAATGTTGAGTGATCCAAAAGGTTAGGTGGTTTGACATCATAGCTGGAAGGTGGTGCTAATCAAACTTGTCTTCAGACTGGTTGATGAATGCCTTGTAGATAAGGGACCTACAATCAAGCTGACTAGTATTTTTCAAACATATTGCAAAATAAAATTACAATGTTTACCCATTACAATCCTCTTCCTTCCCAGTTTGAAACCCTGTACACCAAGGCTCTTGGTCCAGAGTTTGTGAGTGTCACAGTGACAAGTTTCACCAATGGAAGTGTGATTGCCAATCATGTGGTCAACACCAACAAGTCTTCCAACGCCACAGCCAGCAGTATTGGCAACTCCCTGCAGAACGCCATCAGCAGCAGCTCCAACCTACCCTTCACTGTGGGCGGTGTGCAGGTGTCAGGTACTGCACTTCTATACTACTTTAGATTATTTCTGTACTTTAACTTAAAGGAACCTTGAATTAACTGTTTTACTTTGTGTAATTGTACTTTTGAATATGCTGTAATTTTTAATGTAAACTTGATATGCAACGAATAGGTTTTTATCAATTGTAACAAACTTTTATCGAAGGTCCTGAACACTTAGCTGTACTATGAGGCTCAGCGCATCTTGTGTTTTAAAGCTTTTTCAATTGAGCCAAGTATGGCTGCTTACAGGCTTTTGTATGTACCTGTATGGTACAAATAAACCAGTCTCTCTCTCTCTCTCTCTCTTTCTCTCCCTCTCTCACTTCTGTACCATAAAAGTTTACATATTCTTTGTATTCCTTTGAAACACCTGGTTGTTAATCTTTCAATTCAGGCCTTTAGTTGAAGTTAGTGTAGCTTTCTAACATTTTGAAACTGTCTGCTGCCAAATGTATTGGGTTAAAAAAAACAGTTGTCAACACACTTTAAAAGCTTTATCATCTTCCCCTACAGATTTGGATGAGTGTGCCTCAACAACGACCAACGACTGCTCACAGTACGCTAACTGCACCAACACCCCCGGGTCTTTCACTTGTACATGCCACCAAGGTTTTCAAGACAGGCAGCCTTCCAACCCAGGAAGGACTTGTGGAGGTGCATTTCTTAAACCACTGTATTGAAACCTACACATTGAAGTCACCTAGCCTGAATCACTTAAGTTTACTCCATACCTTCAGCTGCAAAGAATATTCTCAATAGATTACATTCTACATAATATATATTAAACAAAAAATTGCCACACCTTGAAGAAATACATGTAATTCAATTTTCATCTTCCATGATGACAGTTAACGCAAAGTGAATGTGATCAAAATGGCTGTTCTTCAAAGATACTTTGGCTTTAAATATAAAGCTATAAAGCATGATAAAGCATGTTGCATCTAGAGCTTGAATTCAAGATTTTATGGAATGATTTTTTAATTGGTTTTCATTATCCATACAGCTGAGTGTCCAGCAGACTACTGTAAAAACAGAGGAACGTGCAAACCTGTGGCAGGAGGACTGGCATGCACGTAAGTATCCATCTAGGATTCTGGAGGCCATTTTGTTGTAGAGACTTTTTCTTTCTTAAAAACTGCTGAAGATTTTTTCGGTTTATTGAAATAGACTGAGAATATTTGCCAATTGTTTTGCAGATGTCCGAGTGGTTACAGTGGAGCACGTTGTGAGGATGATGGTAAGAGACACGTCAGATTTATGTTCTAACTTGGCTTGGCTGTGACGACACTACACAGTAGATGTTTACAGCTTTACAGTGAAACATCATGTAAGAAACTCCTCTCTATCAATGGGATGTATCTGAACAGAAAAGGTGGACAATATTAGGAAAAATCCTACCAAGGGTGTATAAGTTTTACCTTGACTGTAGATATTGATTAAAAGGTTCACCTGCTCATCAAGTCTTCCCTGTTTCCAGGTTCACGATACAATCTGACCCTGGGTCTGGGAATCTTGGTTGGAGTGCTCGCTTCAGTGGTGCTACTGGCATGCATGTGCTCTGCCTATCAGTCAAACAAGAAGAAGAAGTCTGAAGTAAGTCACCATACAGGAGTTAGTCAATTAGATACAGCTTCATTGGTTGATTCCTTAAGTTTTTGTGATGTTCCGTTCAAATTTAATCTTTGGAGTTAAATATGTAACCAAACATGGAAAACTACATACACATTTCTTATTTCAGAGTTTTTCCATATGAGGCAACTGTTAACATTTTAAAAACTTTCTTTCACAGGAGTTATGGGTGCAACCAACAAAGGTGCCAGCCAAGAAAACCCTAATGCACGAAGGTGTGCCAAGGTTCAACCCTATTTATGATGAGAATTTTGAGTACACCAACAAGGCATTTGAGCTGGGGGAATCTGCCATGGCACGCCAACCCGTCACCCTACCGAGGTACACCCTCACAGGACCCAGGTACAAGGGAGATGTACCCACGTACGATGGTGGATTTGGCTTAGGCATCCATGACAAGCCTGCTGCTATTTACGAGGTACCACCTGACCAGGGATACTCGTTTGATGATGCAGTCAAGTAAGTAAAGAACATGTTAAGACCGTACTGTCATGCTATTAGAAGAAAATGTGAGGCTGAGCAACCTGTAAGAGAACAAAAATGCAAATGTCACAGTAAACAAGACTAACTAAAAACCCAACTTCTCCAGCACTACAGAGTACTTCAATTCAGAATCTTTCCTTCATCAGTGTTGTCAATGTTGCTCTTTTTCTCTCCTACTCATGCGATCACGACACTACACCCTGTATTGCAGCCCAACCTATGCCCTACCTCCTGAGACCATGAAGAGTGCCAGGGACTTCTTTGCCCAGCCTGCTTCATACTCTGCATACAGCCCCTTTATCAGGGTAAGTCTTCATCTCCCTTTCAATTGGTGGTGTCGAGATAAGAAAGTTCTGTTACATGTATGTGTTATTTGCAGGCTTGCTTCATTCTTTACACAAACATGTCAATCTTTCAAAAAATATAAAATCCATACATCTCTGCCTACACTACAAAAACTGAAGTTGTCCTTTGTGACAGTGTTGCTTTGTCTACTTGCTCATTGTGGAAAAATGTCTGGCAGTCATTTTTGTTAATTAGCACTACCAGGCGAACTCACCAACTCCACGTGGACCCGGGCTAGCCGGCTCCCCGCTCACATTCGCCCAGCCCGGTCTCTGGTTCCGCTTCTCTTTGTCGGCCAAACTGCGTGTCTCTGTCCTTTGTCTTGGTTGGTGATAATTAAATTCTGAAGTATATTTGTTCAATGCCCATTTAGTCAGTGTAAAGCATTTTAGGTACCATAAAGCACCAAAGTTCATTATGATTGCTGAGTAGTCAAGAATCGGAAGTGTTACACTTCTCCACTGTTCCTCATTTATCCATGATGTATATAGATGAAGAATATACAATTTTCTATAAATCAGAGATAGCTAGTTTTAGCAAATTTAAGACCGAGCAGTTTTTAACCATTATGATCATCTATTCCACACATGAAGCAAGACAGAGCTGCTACAGTTAAGTCAAGCAAGAATGGAAAGATCCAGACGGCCACCTTGTCATTCAAGTGAACACACAATTCACCGAGGAGGTATGATGCTCTGACATTCTAACATAATTGGGGGGTCTCCTAGGCTATATTGTTGATAATCACAACCTCATCCGGGAACCATCTACATGTATTTTGATGGGATGTGTTTTCTTCCAAGAGTAGTCAGTGTCAAGAAATACTACATGGTCTCAGGTCCATTCCCAACCCACGTTGCCTTGATGTTTTCTAACATATGGATTGATGGGCAGTAAGTTGTCGAAAGACATAAGGCAGGACATTGATACTAAATGTTGATGACAAATCTAACATTACAACTATCAATGTTATTCCACTCTCTACAGGGCACAAGCTGTCACATGCAGTAATACTAGGACACAAGGATGCTGTGTGGCACTATGGGTAGTAACTGTACAGATTTCATATTTGAAGTACAGATTTGCTATTTAAGCACCAACTAATTTTACTGAAAAGATGCTGATTAATTTTTACTAGGATAGAAAGTAATGCATGTTTACCACTTGCATTACGTCTTGAAATGACTGGTTTACAGCTTTTTACATTGTAGCAATTCTAAATGACACAGTTGATGATAAAGGTGAATTCTTTATCAACCTTCTACCTCATGATGTGTTAACTTTTATACTGGACTCAGGAAATGTAAATGTGATTATTAAAAACTTAAACTGTTCTCCAACTCCAAATTAGACTCACCAGAAATTTTCGACTGAATCACTGTCTTCCTCAGCTATCTGACCCAAATGCTGTGGACACGTGTGACGTCAGCACACCATCGCTCAACCGGGACGGGGGGCGATATCGACTTCAGACAACCTTTGACCCTTTGCTGACGTCACATGCGGGAAAAATCACGTGTCCACAGCATTTGGGTCAGATAGCTGAGGAAGACTGAGTGATTCAGTCGAAAATTTCTGGTGAGTCAAATTTTGAGTTGGAGAACAGTTTAAGTTTTTCATAATGTAATTTACCAACTCAGATGAACTTTCATGCAAATGTAAATGTGGTTTCATGTAGATGATGAATATAAAAACTATGAGAACCATTTATTTTGCTCTACAAATGATTGCAGCAGCAGAATCTACTACTTTACTATGTTTTGCAACAAAATAAGCCCTTTGTGCAACAGTTGCTGAATGTAATATCATTTTGCAATATTCATAAATGTCAATCATCGTAAGACATTTGCGTTCTCAGTTGGAAAGATTTTAGTAAATTAAGCTGAATTAAAATCATCTTAATGTTTGAGAATATGACTTGAGATGAATATAATTGATAATGACTAAAATGTGCCTTTCTGTATCTGTATCTGTATAGCCGGTATAACCGCCTTTCGGCGTAACACACCAGCTGTGTGTTATGCCTTTGAGGCATTAATAAGGCCAAATGTATTGATATCAAGGCTAAATGTATATTGTATCCTTTTCTAAGTAAATGTAGAGTTGATTATTCATGATTATGCTAACCCCTGCCGAATTAGTTGAGGATTAAGATAGAATTAGTGGGAAATTATGATCAGGGTGTGACTGGTGTCAATAAATGGACTATTGTTAAGGTATCTGTGGCACTTGTACATTACTTGGGCATGAAGTGTTAACTTGCAACCCTGAATGTGATGGCATTCCATTACCTGCCACTATCTCCTTTCACTGGTCTACATACATTAGCCCCTAGTCTTGGGGACAAAACTGTTGTAAATGGATAAGAGACTTTTTTCTTATCACTAGCAGCACTTATTAATACAAGTATACCAGACAGTATTGTAATGTTTCAAGACCCCATAGGGAAACTGCTTTCTGCTACTAACTACATGTATATTGTATCCTTTTATAAGTAGACATTACATACCTATGATATTAAATTGTCCACGTATGCCATAATAAAGACAGACAATTGAAGAGTTTGGGGGTAGACATTTTTATTGACTACCGTCCTTTCTGAGAGGTTAAGGTGTGCTTTATGCCAGTAAAGGTCAACCATCTTTTCACTTAAGATGAACTACACATCATATTGCTGCTCTGCAATTTAGTAAATCTTACTACCGTACATCTCTAATGGTACAGTTTGTAAGTAAATACAACTTTGGTACTTACTGCTCATCTGCTTTTCAGTCTGTGATATAGATTATCTCATCTTCATCTCAGGAAATATAAAAATGTTAGGATAAAGCTAATAAACAAAATACTAGTAAACACAAGTACTGACAACAACAGAAATGTTCTACTACAACTACGGGGAACTTAAGTTTTGAAACATACTCAGAGCATTTCCACTTTCAAGCCAAGTCGTATTGGTGTCAAGGAACTGAACCAGAGCCTTCTAAGATCCATGCTGACATCTCCTTCCTTCAAGGCTTGTCCCAAGAGTGCCTTCAATGTTTTGAAAATAATAAAAGGCAAGAAAAAAATACTTCACTTTGTCTTACCATCTATCCTCTTTAAGTCATGAGTCATGACTAAGCTACTGGTATAGTTTGAACAGTTGCCTTCCAAAACAGGATCTTTTTTATTTAGTGAATTAAAGGTTGATGAAAACTTGCTCCTTAGAGTTTACATAGCAGCGGTAACACTTCCATAAGCATGATTCTCAGCCTTAAAGTTGACAATAGTATGGTCAGTCAAATTACAAGCATCCGGCTTGTACATGATCATTAGTTGCTAACTGTTATGATAAGTAGCAATGAGATAGTTTTAGTAAACGTCAGCATTAGCTTAACAATGGCTTCCACAATGATTTCAAACCCCTTTGTGACTAAACCAAGCCATGGTGGTACAATATTCCTCCTGTTCTCAGAGAAAACACACTCTTCACCAGAGACTCTTATAGTTGAACTTCATCCTGATCAGGTACTTCATTTCCACCTGGGCCACGTCGTACACAATATACCTGACATACTGTTAAGGCTTTTACCTGACTTCAGCACAGCTGCAATGGAGACAATGATATCAACCTAACAGAGTTAGTGCAAGGCATGATGCTGAAAAATCAAATCATGTCTGGGGCCCGGGTTATCATAACAGATATGTCCAGTGCAAAGTAGGTTAGAATTTTCCCACCTAATATCAGTATGGTGGTGTTCTAATTTTCACAGAAAAAAATCAAAGTAAATCTAAATTTGCAGAATACTATATAAAATTTGAATATTAGTGTGGGTGCTCAATACAGTGAAATCCAACAAAGAGCAATTATCCTTAATAGGGCTTTTGGATGACTTTTGCATATCAATACACAAGTCCCAAGAAATTCAACTTTTCAGCCACCAGAAGGCTGCTTAAACTGTTTTCTGGACAACCTTTGACATGAGCTCCAACATAAATTAAGACCATGATGAAAAGGATACTCATTGTACAGCAGACTGGATCCAGATACACCACTGGGAACACCATGACCAATGGGAACCTGAGTACCATTGGGCAGTGTCTTTGTAGCCCCAGGGTCTGGGCCAGTAGCTCCCAGTCCTACAAGTAAAACAAACAAGATTCACAAAACTGATCATGTCAAACAGTCATGACTAATGGTTTGTGGACAGGTACACTGTTCAGTAAGAGACCATGCCAATCCTTAATCTTACACACTTCACTAGCTGAAAATGAGAAGCAAGAGTGTGATTGTGAGCATATTTCAGTAATGACAAGCACTGATTCAAGGGGTTCCGTATTAGTGACACCTCTACACAAGTATTTCCATCCTGGAAGAAGATAAACCTATGACTACTATGGGAGAGAGAGTGAGAGAGGATGGGCAGTTTGTATTTCTCATCATGGAACCTAACAGTATCATACTGTAGCTTTGTTTATATTGAAAACACCACATAGGTCTACTATCTTGCTCTCTTGCCTAACCAGTGGCTCCACTAAACTTGTTCCAATGAAGTGTAAGTGACCAACCTTTGGTGCTGTGCATGCCTTTGGGAAGTTTGGAGACATACTCTGCATGTTTTCTCTCATACCTGTATGGGGGAAATAATGCAGCAGTAGTTTACAATATGTTGTTGCAAAGTCAAGGCAAAATTGTCTGGTGAGATCACATATTTTTGGGTAAGTATGTGTGTGTGTCTGTGTGGTGTGCACAGTGAATGGGCACCTTCCTCTCAGTGAGATATTCTACCTTCCCATGGAACTGTAACCAGACCTACATGTGACAGCAGCAACACAAAACTGCAGAAGACATACTGCTGGTTGTAACTGAGTGTCCTTACATGTTTCCCAGCGCCACCTCACAGAGCAGCAGCAGTCCTGTGGGACTTGCCGTGGACGTAGCACAGTAGTTAGCACTCTTGGACACCATGTCGGCAAAGTACAGGCCCTTCCCAAACATGTAGCCAGTCTGTCGGGTGGTAAAGAAATGGTGGTTAGCACTTCCAGTGTAACTAGTTAACCAAATGAAAGAACAATTTTTTGTACATTCTGGTAAAACAACTCTCAATTAAGTTTGCAGTGGTTGCATAATTCAAGATTGCACACTCTTGTTTGAACACCTTGCAATGAAATTCTAAGTATATCTGAAGAGTCAATGATGTCATATAGAATCCCACAAACTGCACACTTTCTACTGTTACTATCTACTATTATCTAACAATACTAGGTACAACAGTATTCATACTTCTGTACTTTCAAACCCACCACAACAAAAGAACTTGTCTGACAAGAAAACTAATCACTTCTACAAGGTTAATAAATGCTGCATAATTAGTGAGAAATCCAACACTGTTGATTATAGGAAGGAAATAACTGAACACAAGTGACTACATACCACGGGGGCCTCTGGGGGTGCAATCCTGAGCCCCTGAGAAAGGATGCCAGCATAGTTGGTGACTCGTGACCCGTGCCAGAGGAGCTGTCTGTTGTGGAGCTGCTGGAAGGGCCTGTATCGGGATGCCTCTCCCTCCCTGGCAATCTTGAACAACTATAGAGCAATAAGAAACAATACATGTGGTGACTATCTGAAGTTCATTGACAACTGAAAATTGAGCTCACACTCAAATAGTACCTTTACTAAAGTGGAATTTGCTTTCTCAGTACATAAGTTCATACGATTTAGTATAATTGCACAAAATAGATTTCTTGCCTCTTCTACTTCCAGGGTGTAATGGCTGTGCGTTTTGGCATGAGTGTTCTTCACGTACTCCTGTACCATGGCAAACTCATCTGAGGCCTTCTCTACAACCTGAAACACACAAGCAAGGCACATAAAATTATCTTACAAGATGATTTTAGTTCATACATCTCCAACTATTGTAGTATTTGATACACAAAATACATCATTCAGTATAAAGGCTTGAGAATCACACCTCCATCTTGCACTTGAGTTTCTCATAGTGAGCATCGATGGGGTCCTTGCCCTCCCCATCGTCTCCACTCTTCAGTAGGTTGTAGGCCACTTCTATCTCCAGCAGGTTGTCCAGCATGGTAGTTTTGGCCTGAACAAGAAGTCCTGGTCAGCTTGGGGCTTTCAATATCAACCAATGTATGCTGACATATGAAATATGCACAAACAATGGTTTCTAGTTTTGATGAGTACGAACGGAACAGATATCTAGCAATGGAGAAACTGTATGTTTGGCATTTTTCTGGACATACACACCTTGATGACTTCCTCATTATCCAACATGGGGGGTTTCTTCATGCCAAAGTCATGTGGAATGAGAGTGTAGAATCGGTTGGAGGCATCAAGGATTCTCGTGGCACTCCTCTCACCGGTCAGGATCTACAAGATAGACAGATAAACTCATTCATTCACTTATGAAAAGAAATCATACAGTGACAGATCAAACATATTGACTAAGCATTATATAATGCATCGAGTCCTGAATATATTATAAATCTACTAATATGTGCAGACCTATCTACAAACAGAACATAGAGTATGTTAAAACATAATCTTAAATTGAGATTAAAAGAGAAAGGAATTTCATTGCTACCAGGTTTAATATTAGAAAAAGTTGTTCCTTGCTGTAATTTGGATTGACAACACACTGACATCAGGTGGAGATGACTAGTGCTGTACATAGCCATTCTGACACAGGAAAAGGTGCCCACCTACCCCATTCAGTTCTGTCAGCACGCTATAGGCACTCTCAATCTGTTTCCGTGACAGCTTGCCTAATGGCATCTTCTTCAGGTCGATCTAAAACAGAGGCATTAACATGTGAGCATAATTTCATTACATCCAACATTGGCATCCTTAGATCTTGTCCAAACACTGTAGACAATGTACTGATCTTAGATACTAATAGAAGATTGATTTTGGAATTCCATAAAGCTAGATATGACATGAATTTCTGTTTACCTATACCATGTAGTTATTCTAGCCAAACATTTTTAAATGGTTGTTGCTAACAAAAATCAGAGCACCTCAAACTCCACCATGGCCTTCTTCATGCTCTCAATGTCAAAGATCATCTGTATGATTTCCTGAACCTCACGAGCCAGAGTAGACTTGGAGCCTGGTTTGATCTTCAGCTTCTGCAGATCCTCTTCCTCCTACAGGTACAAGATGGACTTGGATTGTGAATGATGTATGAGGCATCAATTGACTGGTACTAGAAAGCATAAAACATTTATAATGCAATATCTTAATAGCTTGGTAGGAAATAAACACCCTGATTATTTGATGTTTAAAAAATTGCTGCAAAATTTGGGAACCAAAAAAACACATACCTGTCCATAGTCAATGTCTAATGGGTAAAATCGTTTTGGGTACTTCACAAAGTTCTTGGTCCCAAATTCGTTTCCTGTTGGTAGAACATTAAACTTGTCAGTACATGATAATAACCAATAGTTCTCTTTTCTCTGATATCATGTATATGGTATTACTGAGAGGAAAGGCCATTTTTTAATGTTTCAAGCAGTATGACTTAACCATTAGCATACTGTTTAATTGGAAAAAGGCATCAATCAAAAGAACCTGAAGAAGTAGTAAGTTTGTTCTGACTTGCACTGGGTACAGTTGCAGTGTACTTGTTTCTTTGTAGTGTTTTAACGACAAACATTAGTGACTGCAGATTGAGTAAGTTGTGAATAAGAACAAAAGAGATTGACCTGTTTTCTCCTCATAGAGGTTGAGGAACTGCTCCAGGGCCCCCTGTCTGGAGTGGAAGGTCTCCAGCTTGTTCCCACCCACAGTGGTGCCTACCCGTCCCCATGCCCGGAACACGTACCACCTGCAGTAACACATAGACAAATCCTTTAGTACAAATGTACTAGGAGTGATAGTAACTTCTGTATCCATAGGCTATATATTATGCCTAATTTCACACTTGTAATCTCTTACAAGGCATGAAACAGACAGTTTGAGTTCTCAGACCTATGCAAACATCTGTTAAAATTACATGGGAAAATACATGCATTGTATTTCATAAATATGGTTTAGCAACATCAAGGGTATCATTAACACAGTATCTGTTGTTAATATGACACATACCTATTGCCTTTGTCAGCCTCCAAGACTTGTAGCTTGTAGTAAGAGTTTGTACCTCTTACCAAGTCTACTAGACCAAGAACAGCATTGTATACCTTTCCCTTGTCCTCAAGAACATGAGCAGAATGTTCAATTCCTGAAACATGACAAGAACTATTTACAATAACATTGCACCAGAAACTACATGTATTCTACAAATTAAGTTATAATGAAAAACTAGAGGACAAATAGGAGGGTCAGAGGCTGGTATGACATAAATAATTGCATTAACATATAAATTAATTTACACATACATGTACATATACAGGAAAAACATTGCAATAACAATCTAACAACAATTTTCTGTTTGTAAGATGAAAACTGGCCAGAATAGAATCCCACGTACCTGAGTCAGGGTCTACAGCTGCCCCACCCTTCACCATCATCTTCAGTTTCTTGGTGCCAGACTCTACATGAACAACATTGTACCAAATCAAACAGCTACCTACTAAGTTACTGTTACTATATGTGTTGTTGTAGAAGGATGGTCTTATGTGGAATAAAATAGATGGTTTGTGTAAAATGTACTATAAGTTACAGTGTTTGCAAATTTGTTTTTTCTGTTCTACTACAGTTTTCTCCTAATTGCTACAACAATTTCTACTTCACCCATACCCCTAACAGTCCTCTTATCTATCATTCTACAACACTTCCACAAAACGTTTTAATTGGCAATTTTGAACATTTTGTTTTTATATCAATAGACAAATAGAGATAAATATTAGACAAATAGTCTACTTAACATGTGAAAATGTACAACTCTCACCCATTTCCTCATATTTACTCTTGCTCTTACTCTTTGATGGTTTCTCTTCGACTGTGGCAATTCTGGAGTGGGGCTAAGAGTAAAACATCTATGGTAACTATCACTCTCAGTTTGTTGATTGGAGAGTAAAAAGGTAAACAAAAAAGGCAATAGTCAAAGAGTATGTCTGAAAAATATGCATTAAACAAATATGTTAGGAAATTCTGAATTTATGACAACACTTCATACATGTCCATTTATCTTCATAAAGCACATTGTGCAAACACTGTAGAGAGGAAGTTACTAACATCAGACCCCCAGGATGCAATACTCTTCTGCATGATGAGTAAGGCAGCCCCTCCCTTCTCCACATCTGTTACAAAGTCCTCAGAGACAACATGGACATCAGCAGCTTTGGCATCCTTAATCTTCTTACTCATCTTTTGCACATCCTCTGCAAAACAGGCAAAACAAACAAATGGGTTGTTTTCATGGCTACTCTTACCTGACATCATTACTTATGCAGGAATTATTACAAATAGACTAATGTTTCTACCATTGTTAATGTGTGTGTGCAGGAAATACGACAATTTATGCCCAAGTCTATGCCAAACTGGATCTATAAAATTCATTTTTCAATCCAACTTTCAATAGATTGGCAACATAAATTGTATGCAATTTTTAAAAACAAGATGGCTGCGAGTTTTTTAAACCTAACTCTGGCAATAAGATAACATTCTTTACCAATCTTCTTACCTTTGGAGCTGATGACACAGGCTACAGTACTGTCCACCTTGCTCGCTACAGTCCCTCCTAGTTTCTCTATCGCCTTGGTCATCTCTGCCTTGGACTTTGTTGTTTTACCCAAAACAACCTTGACATGGTGCAAAGGCTTCTTTTCATCAGCTCTGGAAATTGGAAAAATTAATGTTTTCTAGTTAAACTAGAATCATATAAGTTCATGGTCTTGATTAAAGCAACCATAACCAACCAACATATGACTTGAGACAGTAGAATTGTCTGTACATGTTACAGGTCTTTTGAATACAAATCCTACAAACATGTAGCTGTCCACATACCAGTAGCAGTGTTTAAATACCTGGAGGAAGAACTGAAGCTATCTGTGGATTCAGATGCAGCAGCAACGTGAGCAGCTGAGAACACACGAGCAGCAACCTTGGACTTGAACTTCTTCCTGAAAAGGGTGTTTTCGTAGAGAAAATTCAGTTATCTTGGCATCTCATAGGTATGAAAATATACTTACAATGTTAAAATTGGGAAATGCTATTGATAATGATAGCCTTGTTCGGGAGATGTAGCTTACTTTCTGACCAGCTAACTTCAGAAAAAAGTCAGGTCAGGTCTAAAAAGAACAGATTGATTTCTGATGAAACTTCACAAATGCCAAGATCATGGACAACACAAAACAGGAGATTCTACATACAGAAAGGGAACCTCCTCCTTGAGATCATCAGGGATAATCCATTTCTTCCTCTTGGGTTCCCGTGTAGTGTAGATACACTTGGTCCACTCAGTAAGGTTGCCTGAACAGTGGTACCCGTCACTTCTGTAGAACAGCTGCCCATGTTTGCACTCGGGACAGCGCTGCAGGGCTCCAAATGCCATGCCATCACTCAGCCTGTCCAGTAGCTAGCAGGCACAAAGGAAAACACCTTAGCTACACAACAAAACTTGGTTTTGCTTCTAACATGGTATTTACAAGTTTGATACATTCATACATTTTAACCAGTATTCAAAATGAAAACATTCAAGAGGAATCAAGTTGCATAATATACCACTTATATATATATTTCTTTTTTTTTTATTTTTAGCATTGTATACCTTAGACCTAATGTTAGCCTTTCTCTATTACTACTGTTGTAGTACGCTCTAGTACATTGTTCTTTGTACATCCATGCATTTATCCCCCAGGGGAATGAACATGCAATAAAGTTTCAAATATATCTTTGAATAGCAAGTGCTTTTCACTACTAGCTCCATACCACATTTGAAAAACAAACTCCTACTTGAGAAAACATGCCGTGTTACAACAAATTCTACAGAAAAAGACCATGTTTAACTCACAGCACTCTCCCCACTAGGAATGTCTTGATCGTTAGCTAACAGCAGCTCTTTCAGGTCGCTGTTTTCCATAGACTTGGACAGCTCATCACGGATCTTCCACACCAGCTTACTCTGCTCCTAAATAACACAGTACCAGTGCAAAGTACAGTCAATAATTTCAACCTACAGGCATACTAAGGCAATACAGTGTAAGGTAAACAGTATCACTTTGAATAAGCATTGCATATTGTCATATATACACAAATACATCGACCGTCAAAGAGCTGTAGCAAAAACAACATCTGAGACTACCTTCAGTTTCTTTTCTTCCTCTGTTTCCTCTGCTTTGACTTTTTTGGCAGCTGCTCCATTACTACCTTTAGCCTTCCGCTTACTAATAACAATAGCACAAAATTAGTCATTAGTACATACATGTACATTACATCAACAGTAACAGGTGAAAGTATTTAAGCATGAAGTTGTACCTTGAGGTCATTTGCCATCATATGATGTCATGGACATAGTCTTTACTCTATTTCACACCTGACAAATGGTCAACACTACCTTTACCACAACTTAAGGCATGGCAAATTCTATTTCTTTGCCACACTGTCCGTTTTTTTTCTTACCCTGTAGTTCCTGATCCCAGTTTCTTGACCAGTATGTCTTGGTCATCCTTGCTGAGTTTCTTGTAGCCCTGGATGACAGAGGGAGCCATGTCTGTGGTAAAGCCCAACTCCTCCCTTTTTTCCACAAAACAGTCCACATGGTGCCACAGGTCCTTGGGCCCCCACTGGTCTCCCTCATCAACCTTCTTGGAGATCCTGACCAGGCCCTGAGAAAGCACAGTTAGGTAGATACATATACAACATGTATCAGCAACTTTGAGGTGAAATATGGAATTAGTCCTTCAATACTACATGTACTTATTTACTTTACTTTGGATACAATACTAAAACTAAATTTGAAAGCATCCTTCACTTTGCTCTACCCTCCATCAGAGACTGGATTTCCTCTACTTCTATGAAGCCCCTTACCTTGTCTATCTTTTCAGAGCACCCCCTGCAGGCACTTCTGTTAGACTTGGCATACTCCACACTGAACACCTGGACTCCTGGTGCATCTACCTCATCTCCTCCTGCATCAGCCCCTGCTGATGACCCTTCTCCTCCAATGGTTTTCTAATCACAACAAACAAAAGTTATTAACAGCCTAAAGACAAGTCAGATACTGTAATTCTTGATTTGATAACGGTCACTTAATTATAGCGGTTTTAGCGGTCACTATTCCACCGCTAAATTTTCATGATCGCAACTTTTTTTACCACTTCAGCCCCCCTCCCTCTTGCCCCAAGCTCGTTACGGTACGATCGCAATCACGCTTCATTTCTTGACTACAACATGCACACAAGGCACAGTACTAGTGCTTCACATAGGAACAAGCAAAACACTGATGTGCTTCCAGAAATAAAATATTTATTAAACATAAAGTAGTTCATGTTTTTAACAAGTATGCAGTGCTAAGCAAACCACGGTAAAAAAAATCTTGTGAACATGCACAAACACATGTGACGCAGTGACGCTTTGAAATTTCCCAGCTTATCTACACTTGGGTATTTATAAATATTTAGCGTATACTTCGATTTAGAAGTTTCTTCATAAATTTACAGAAACGATAGCCGTTCATTTTGTGCTAGTACGGGACAATATCGAAAAAAAATGAGACGAGTTACAAAATTCAGCGTCGCCCAAGCGTGCAGACAACAACAAACAAAATGGCGGCCCGGCGGCCAACTTCAGAAACGAGTTACAAACTATGAGAAATGCGGCATAAATCTGCTTAATTTCGAGGTAGAAATCTAGGTAGAAATACAATCAAATGTTAAGCGTCATTTGTACTACAAAATGTAAAAGCGTTAATAGCGTGCTACGACTAAGACGAATCGAAAATTCGGGAACCAAGCGCCGAGTGAAAAAAATGGCGTCACAAGTTTTTCGAAAATTGCGAGTCAACTTTTGCGGCAAAAAATACGATTAAACGTTACTGTTTAAAGGCTATAGTGTCTGTAGAACTTTCTCGAGGGCGTCATGGATTCCATTACGCTCCAATCCTAGGGCGAAGACGCCGGGTTTCGCTGTAAGCTCGTCTGCGG
>NW_017803013.1:542142-543934 GCF_001625305.1 Branchiostoma belcheri
CCTACATTGCAGTGTGTAGCTTTTAAACATCTATTACATTTACAATTTTATTACTTGTGGTTAGAAATTTCAACCAATGTTTAACTATTATAACGTAGTAAACTTTAGTGCTGTTTAAATATTGTAATGTAGTGAATTGTAGTGCCGTCAAAACATTTTGATAAGGCTCTAAAGTATGCTAACTTTTAAGACATGGTAGCCTTTCTTAGTGTACCGGTCTTGTAGGACACAGCTCAGGCTTTCTAAGCCCCCTTCCGATGACAAATTAAGGACAGAGTCCTTGTTCTTCTCGCGAATCCAACCGCATGGGTACCACGTGCCGTCCAACCTAGCGTACATCATCAACCCGGCGATTGGGGCTCCGGGGCGTTGGTACACTTGGACCTTCATCTCCGGTGGGTCTTCCTGTGCTACAACAAGTGCAGCTATGTCACTGTGATGCACAGTCTGCAGCGTGAGGATCTGTTAATGGGAATGCATTTTGCTGTTTAGATAAGTTGTTGTACTCAAAACGTTCCATAGTTAGTTAAGTTTTGAAAGAACAGTTTCAAATTTATTCTACTTTCAGTATAACGTAAGTATTGAGACCCACCATTGTGCTACCGGACTTCAGATGTTTTGTGGGTACTGGGTATGTTATTGCAGATGTGGATGGATCTGTGAATAAAATGCAAGTACACACCAATAGGTCACAGTGAATATAGGAACTTACTAGTAATAGATTATGTAAATGTGGCTCCTTCTTCAACTTAGCAAACATCGTTGTTTGTGCTTATGAGATTGTCTTTTATGCAAAGGAATATTTATGCTTCATCTTTCATGCAAGAGTGGACAAATCCAGTCCCAAACCTTTTTAATGATATATAGTTTACTTGTAACATTTGTGCAGCCACACAGTTTTCGCACTATTAAAATCAAGGAGCTAAAGTTGACTTAGGAATGTAAGATTTTAGTTCTCTCTTTGGCTAATGTCTCCTTAGCTTCACAATAAAGATGCGGTTATTTAATACTCACGTCGTTTGGTCGTGTTTCTTGTTTGCTCTGTGACCGCTCTGTGTCCTCTGTGACAGAAATTGAAAGACGAACGGCGCCGAAATGATAGAAATGGCGCGAAACTTGTGCGGACCGTACCAAATCACACTTCAGAAAAGTGCGTTGATTTTGTCAGTTCTAGCAAGCCAATATTTTCTTGTTTTGGAATTAATTATCAAAGAGTCACCCTTAAACTAGGAAAATGCAACATTTGTTCAAAAATATGTCTTTAATTCCAGTAGCACAAAATCGACGTCCCCCGTATTTACAACATGAAAATGCCCGGAAGATCTCGGCAAAACCAGTTGCTTGAAGGGGTTTTTGACATTTATTAAAATTACAAGGGTAATTTTATATCGATATATGTTATCGTTTACGTATGATCTGTATAAAGTAGCATTACTTCAGTATTTGTAACAAAAAATGACGGATAAAAATAAATGGATGTTACCTTACCTTATGTCTCACAAACATGTACCCCCTGGCTGCGAAGTTATCGGCTCGTCCATCAAGACAGCAACTTACGCTACTACTACTTAGTGTGTGTGTGTGACGCATTTATAGTGAACCTCTCAATCAGACAATACACCGTGTCTTTTAATAGCTGCCAAGTCCCTATTTTATTTGACCAGAATGGATAGAATCAATCACGGCTTTAGAACCACAGTGAATGTTACCGCGCATTTTAGGGTTCACATGCGGTGTTTGCAGAGTGCAAAGGTTACCGCTTCAATTTCCGGTGTGGGAGGGCATGGCTGGG
>NW_017803013.1:543954-546785 GCF_001625305.1 Branchiostoma belcheri
ATTTGCCATCATATGATGTCATGGACATAGTCTTTACTCTATTTCACACCTGACAAATGGTCAACACTACCTTTACCACAACTTAAGGCATGGCAAATTCTATTTCTTTGCCACACTGTCCGTTTTTTTTTTCTTACCCTGTAGTTCCTGATCCCAGTTTCTTGACCAGTATGTCTTGGTCATCCTTGCTGAGTTTCTTGTAGCCCTGGATGACAGAGGGAGCCATGTCTGTGGTAAAGCCCAACTCCTCCCTTTTTTCCACAAAACAGTCCACATGGTGCCACAGGTCCTTGGGCCCCCACTGGTCTCCCTCATCAACCTTTTTGGAGATCCTGACCAGGCCCTGAGAAAGCACATTTAGGTAGATACATATACAACATGTACCAGCAACTTTGAGGTGAAATATGGAATTAGTCCTTCAATACTACTTATTTACTTTACTTTGGATACAATACTAAAACTAAATTTGAAAGCATCCTTCACTTTGCTCTACCCTCCATCAGAGACTGGATTTCCTCTACTTCTATGAAGCCTCTTACCTTGTCTATCTTTTCAGAGCACCCCCTGCAGGCACTTCTGTTAGACTTGGCATACTCCACACTGAACACCTGGACTCCTGGTGCATCTACCTCATCTCCTCCTGCATCAGCCCCTGCTGATGACCCTTCTCCTCCAATGGTTTTCTAATCACAACAAACAAAAGTTATTAACAGCCTAAAGACAAGTCAGATAATGTCAGTACTGTGTCATCTAACATAAAGAAAAAAACAAGTTCACAATGAGAGTCACATTGATCATGGAGAACCTTAACAGATTCAGAATACTCTTGCATAATTTCTACGTTCCAAACTTTCTTATCCAGCTTGACTATCAGCTGTTATTGAATATACAATCAGGCTCTGAAAAGCATAGAATCACAATGGATAGAGGGCTCCTTTAGGACATTTCAAACGTGAAAAATCACTGCAAAACTTTAAGTCCAACCTTAAGCTTTTCCTGGTCATCCCATCGCAGGCCCGTCACCCCACTGAACTCCACAGTAGAGCTTGGCTTGCATTTCTTGAAGAAGCAGGAGTAATGGAACCAGTTGGGAACCTGGAGGAAAGGTGAGTATGTGTTATAAAACTTTTTACTGATGTATTGGCAATACTGCAAAGGACACTTAAACATTCAAAATAAAGAATAGTGTCAATTTCCAGCAAAGGAGGAAAACCTTACCTTCCCATCAAAATGAGGGGACTGCCAGTTTCAGGGGCATGGTCATGGAAGGAAAAATATGAGGACCTTTAATACATTGATAAATAATGACATACAAAATCATCTACAAGTTCACAGAAAATTCCAGCATGATGTTAACATACCTCATACCGTATAGTCATATCCAAAAATCTATGAGGTCACCATTCATACACTTAAATATTAACAATGTAATCAATAAATTTCACAGTATCAATCTCAACTCCATTAAAGACAAAACTGCCCAGGGCATATGTTAGTTAATTTTGTGTACATTTATAGTTTTGAATGTAAAGTTACCCGGTAGATATGGAAGAGGAAAATGCTGTGTTGCTCACTACTACTGCACTACATAAATGTGATATTATTTGTCATTGTCATTGTCATTATTAAATTATCATTATAAACTACTCTAAAAACTTTAGTCAGTTGAAAAGTGTTGGAAGTAATGGTAACGTTAATTGTTATCATTATATGTGATGATGATTTTTACATTAACAATATCGAGGGGAGAACTCAGTTATGAGGGTAAAGTCGACCTACAAAACTCTCATGGAGTAAACTCTACAGTAGTGGCATGCTGGAGATTTTTAAAACGGGAAGAAGACTTAGGAATTAAATACCTTCCAGCAAAAATTATTATCGTGAATCAACAACAATGTATGATGTCAAAATTCCAAAAAGGCAGTTCCCATGTCGCTGATGAAAATAATACACTTGTCAAACCTGTAATTCATCATGATGATGCTCTATCTGATTTGTGCATCGCGACTATGGTCGCTTTATTATGCAGTTTTGACCAAAATGGCAGGTCAGGCAAATTTGCATGTGTATAATGAATGCCAGACGTGTCGCAGAGAACACAAAAGAATAGCTTGCCAATGAATAATTTCTCAGAGCGAACACGTCTGTTATCTTTCTTTGAAAACCTCGATAAACATTTTCACCGCTTATACAGAAAAGGTATGCGATAAGGCAATGGTTGCACCGCTAAGCAGGCCCGGGCATGCATGATCTAATCTTGCCTCTCCCCTCCCACATGTTGTTTGTTATTGTTTGGTGGCAATGGCCAACGTTGAGATTTGTCTTCGTATTCGTGAAAATTTATGTTGCCAGATTTTGTCACCTAAGACCTACGAGCAAGCATTAGCACATTCAATACTTTCTTGAGCAAAAAACGGCTAATATAACGTTTCAAATTGTAGCGCAATATATACGCGCTACGGCCCTTTGCTTTGAATGGCCACACGGTGGCCATGACACGAGCGTCTGCCCTGGCCATGTTGTGTACGATCGTGTCTGGAAACCCCTGAATTTTGCTCTCACTCTGTACATACTAGACCATTATACGTACCTGCACCATTCTGGCAAGCCTAAGGGAGTCTTTTGTGATGTTTCCCTTGCATAGTTTGCACGAGGCCCGGTTACTTTTGGCATATTCTGCCTTGTACGCCTTTCCTTCGTCGTCTGCCATGCTGATTTTTGCCGCCTCTTGCACACGGTACGCTAACATCCCACAATGCACTGCGAAACCTCAAACTCTAAAACTTTTATTCAGGTCATCAGTTTACTTGAACTTGTGTACTCTGATTACT
>NW_017803013.1:546805-551937 GCF_001625305.1 Branchiostoma belcheri
TTCTCGAGGGCGTCATGGATTCCATTACGCTCCAATCCTAGGGCGAAGACGCCGGGTTTCGCTGTAAGCTCGTCTGCGGCGCCGGACATGTAGCGGCGTGCAGCGGCATGGAGCTTGGGGAGGGGGGCGGCGGTGCCGCACGCAACACAAGCGTGCGTAATTACGAACTTTTTGAAGTCACCGCGCCGCTACAGTACTTTGTAAATTATTTACTTCCAGACACCATCGGCGTGCCTGTTTTGTTTTTTCTTTGTAAAAATCGATTTTCGCTGGCGTAAACTGCTTTTTTTTATTTTCTTAAAAAAAAAGGCCAGCGTTTTAATGTATTTTTTACACACATCAGCCATGTTCACACCGCTATAAACTATTAAGTGACGTGAGGTTGTCCATTTTTCGCCGTCCGCTATAATTTCCAACCGCATTTTTAAATGGATTTACAGTAATGTCAGTACTGTGTCATCTAACATAAAGAAAAAAAAACAAGTTCACAATGAGAGTCACATTGATCATGGAGAACCTTAACAGATTCAGAATACTCTTGCATAATTTCTACGTTCCAAACTTTCTTATCCAGCTTGACTATCAGCTGTTATTGAACATACAATCAGCCTCTGAAAAGCATAGAATCACAATGGATAGAGGGCTCCTTTAGGACATTTCAAACGTGAAAAATCACTGCAAAACTTTAAGTCCAACCTTAAGCTTTTCCTGGTCATCCCATCGCAGGCCTGTCACCCCACTGAACTCCACAGTAGAGCTTGGCTTGCATTTCTTGAAGAAGCAGGAGTAATGGAACCAGTTGGGAACCTGGAGGAAAGGTGAGTATGTGTTATAAAATAAAACTTTTTACTGATGTATTGGCAATACTGCAAAGGACACTTAAACATTCAAAATAAAGAATAGTGTCAATTTCCAGCAAAGGAGGAAAACCTTACCTTCCCATCAAAATGAGGAGACTGCCAGTTTCAGGGGCATGGTCATGGAAGGAAAAATATGAGGACCTTTAATACATTCAATTTGATAAATAATGACATACAAAATCATCTACAAGTTCACAGAAAATTCCAGCATGATGTTAACATACCTCATACCGTATAGTCATATCCAAAAATCTATGAGGTCACCATTCATACACTTAAATATTAACAATGTAATCAATACATTTCACAGTATCAATCTCAACTCCATTAAAGACAAAACTGCCCAGGGCATATGTTAGTTAATTTTGTGTACATTTATAGTTTTGATTTGAATGTAAAGTTACCCGGTAGATATGGAAGAGGAAAATGCTGTGTTGCTCACTACTACGGCACTACATAAATGTGATATTATTAAATTATCATTATAAACTACTCTAAAAACTTTAGTCAGTTGAAAAGTGTTGGAAGTAATGGTAACGTTAATTGTTATCATTATATGTGATGATGATTTTTACATTAACAATATCGAGGGGAGAACTCAGTTATGAGGGTAAAGTCGACCTACAAAACTCTCATGGAGTAAACTCTACAGTAGTGGCATGCTGGAGATTTTTAAAACGGGAAGAAGACTTAGGAATTAACGTTAACGCGGGGTGCTGTAACTTCGGACGACCCCTAACTTCGGATGAATTTGTAATTGTCTAAATATGCAAAAGTCAGCCACAGCTGTTGCCATCTTGTACCATCATCTAAACAACAAAGAAGCAAGGATCATGCACACAGCTGACATACGAATGAAAAGTAAAGCTTTCGATATTTAATCAGAGTTACGTCACGACATGTAAAATAACGATAATTATGGACGCCCTCTTGTGAGAGGTCACCATGTAACGGCGTTTCCTACACTAACAATACACCACTATTTTACATGACATATTACTGTCATACACTTGATAAATAAAGCTATACAGTGCACCACGAACTGCGACTCCGAGTGCTTTATTTCGCAAGAAAACTGACCTGAATAAGCATAACTACAGCGCGGTTCGAACGCCCTCCCACACACGTCACGACCGGCATTTCCCGTCATTCTGTTCGAAAGTGAGGGCGACATTTGATACAAGGGTGCGGCCCGTCGTCCGTCCTTCTGCATCCTGAGTAAAGATCGCTAGGTGGTGTCATGGTAAGTAACGCTGCTAAATACACGTATGAAGATGGTTGGGCATCAGGAGACTCATTCTAGGAGGCGAATCAGGCGTTTGTTGGCGGAAGTCCTTTTGTAAACACAGGGAGGGAAATTCGAACGTGAGCAAGGTCAACACAAAAACTCGTTCTTAGGGGCAGATAAAAACTACAAAGACGTTGTTAAAATGATACACACGTTTCCGTGCTTATTTGCCGCCTGTATGTGTAAATATAGATACCATGACTCGCTATTTCGTGTCCATTAAATTATCTATTGTTGATAAAACATTTTGAATTGCTTCACATTCAGGGCCACGTCCAATGAAATTCCATCCTTGGCTAAGAACGGTGCAACAAGCGGCACCTGTGGAAATAATTAAGGCTTGCTCCCAATAAAAGATTTCCAGCTGTAGAATCCGTGTAATCAACAAAATTGCCATAAGTGACACCTTTATAATTTCTTCAACTATTTCACAGATGTCTGGCCCACCACTCAGAAAATACCGCGAGTGGGATGAAGAAGACATGAAACAGGCAATAAGAGCAATAAAGGATGAGAGGAAGGCTATTTATAAAGTAGCCAAAGAATTCAATGTGCCGCAAAGCACCCTGGATGATAGGTACAATCAGAGGCATACGGAAAAGGTTGGCAGGCCCACCAAACTTTCTCCGGAGGACGAGGAAGCTCTTGTAAAGTATTCCATGTACATGGCCACAAAGGGCTTCCCCCTCACAGCAGGGGTGATGAAGGCACTGGCCAAAGAAATAGATGCAGTAAGTAGCAAAGAAAAGGGCGAAGCTCCTAGGTTTGGCGGAAAGTTGCCAGGAAGCGGTGGTGGTCGGCGTTCAGACGCCGCACCCCGAGATAAGTTTAAGATCAACGGACAGTCTGGACAGAGCGAGGGCGGCTATGAGCAATGCCAGAGTGGTGGAAAACACTTTGAGCAACTCGGTCAGTTATTGTCCGAGAACAAGTTACACGATCGGCCGTTCAGGTATACAATGCCGATGAAACTGGCATGAGTATGGATGCGCGGAAATCTCGTGTCGTCGTACCGACAGCATCCAAGCGAGCCCCATCCATACGGTCAGGAGGGAGAGACCATATTACAGCAATGTCCTGCGTGAGCGCAGCAGGAGCGGTGGTTCCCCCAATGATTGTCTTCAATAGGGCCATGCCGTCTGGCAAGTTCTCAGAAGGAGGACCCCCAGGGGCGCTGTACGCTTGGTCCGAATCAGGCTTCATAAATAAAGAGCTGTTTGAGGAGTGGTTCTTCAAGGTTTTCTTGGTCCATTGTCATAAAGAGAGGCCAATCCTGCTGATAGTGGATCAGCACAGTAGCCACCTGTCCCTAAAGGTGCTGAAGACAGCAATGGAGCAAAACATCATAATCTATGGTCTCCCGCCCCATACGTCGCACTTTACCCAGCCCCTGGACGTCACTGTGTTTAGTTCTCTGAAGACAAAGTGGGCGACGACTTTGGAATCGCTACAGGCCGCCGATACACGGTTCCAAGTCAGGAAGACAACGTTTCCAAAGATCTTTGCCTCCGTACAAGATCTTACCTTTACACCTGAGAACATCAAATCAGGTTTTAAGAAGACCGGTATCCTCCCCCTATGACAAGAGCGCCATTGATAACATATGGACCAACATGTCCCCTGAAACTAAGTCTGCTTCAGGAGAACGCTACAGCTACGGGTACCGAAAGTGCAAATGCTGAATCTGCGTCAGAAGCGGGTACCGAAAGTGCAAATGCTGAATCTGCGTCAGAAGCTACAGCTACGGGTACCGAAAGTGCAAATGCTGAATCTACGTCAGAAGCTACAGCTACGGGTACCGAAAGTGCAAATGCTGAATCTACGTCAGAAGCTACAGCTACGGGTACCGAAAGTGCAAATGCTAAAAGGAGCAACAGTGAAACTTGTTGCAGCACGTGTGGGCGCTCTGCAAACCCACTGGTAGGGACCTTAGTCCCTGAACATTTGCAAGATATCTTAAGGCCGGTGGAAAGTGCACCCAATTGCAAACAAACAAAGAGGAGAAAGCTATCAGCCAGAGTTATGACACATGAAGACATTGTTAAAGAGTTGGAGAAGAAGGAGGAAGATGAAAAGATGAAAAAAGCCAAAGCCGAAGAGAGAAGGAAGAGGGCAGAGCTAACACGACTACAACGAGAAGCAAAGGCAAAAGAGAGAGAAGACAAGAAGAGAAAAAGGCAAATGGAAAAGGAGAATGAAGAGAAAGACAAGGAAATGGAAAAGGAGGAGGAAGAGAATGAAATGGATCCGCAAAATGAGGAGGATGAGAGAGAGCAGAACGGGAAATGCCAGGGAGACGGTTCAAAACGTCGACGAATCAAAAAAAGGGATTCCTGTTACGAATATGACTTTTAAAGTTATTCAATGACCGTTCGCACCGAAACAACGCAACAAGTAAGTAACGTTATACAGCCAGTAACGTAGTTCATATACCTTGTGTTCAGGTAAGAGTTCGTATGGTTAACAGTGTTGGGGTATGCGTTGTTGCGTGTAAATAATGGAATTAAGCTAAATCTGTATACTGTAGGTACAATGTGGGTTTGCTATCTGTACATAGATGTTTGAAATAGATGAGAATCGAATTTTTTAAGTAATTTCAATGCCACGCTACTTCATCCGGCTGAAATCCACAGCTTGGTGGGGCTTTGACCGTGTCTCCACCGGGAATACTCGTCAAATACGGAACATGGCTAGGTGTTGATCAGAAGCATTCTTATACTACTTTACTTGTTTACTTAGTTAGAAAATAGCACACCAAATGACAAGAGATGTTTTATTAACGGCATGTTCTGGTACATACAGCACACAACCTACATTGCAGTGTGTAGCTTTTGAACATCTATTACATTTACAATTTTATTACTTGTGGTTAGAAATTTCAACCAATGTTTAACTATTATAACGTAGTAAACTTTAGTGCTGTTTAAATATTGTAATGTAGTGAATTGTAGTGCCGTCAAAACAATTTTGATAAAGGCTCTAAA